>NW_024572184.1:0-267 GCF_018153835.1 Drosophila eugracilis | reverse complement strand
ATTATAATGATTATTAACATAAGTTTTATCAATATATTCAATGGCAACCACTGCTCACCTATATTTTTTTGGACGACGCTTCAGTGAAAAAGTCATTTTTCATACTATATGTTTCAATTATATTATATGGATTTTTCTATTTTTTCCATATAATATATATATTTTTTTATATTATTTCATATAAATATTGTATTTATAAGTTATATCAATATAAATTTATTATATTTATATGTATAATACATAATTTATTATTATTGACTTTAACAT
>NW_024572183.1:0-3692 GCF_018153835.1 Drosophila eugracilis | reverse complement strand
TTTCTAACAAAACTGCATTCACAGCTAAAATTGCGAATTTTGATCCATTTCTCGCGAAAATGGACAATATTACCGTTATCAAATATGCCAACTTAAATTTTCCCATTTTTTCCTAATTTAAGTTGCAGTATTATTGCTATAACTAAGCCAATAGTTACTCGAATCTGGAATGGCATATCTCGTTCGATTCCTTGTTAAATTTCTAACAAAACTGCATTCACAGCTAAAATTGCGAATTTTGATCCATTTCTCGCGAAAATGGACAATATTACCGTTATCAAATATGCCAACTTAAATTTTCCCATTTTTCCTAATTTAAGTTGCAGTATCATTGCTATAACTAAGCCAATAGTTATTCGAATCTTGAATGGCATATCTCGTTCGATTCCTTGTTAAATTTCTAACAAAACTGCATTCACAGCTAAAATTGCGAATTTTGATCCATTTCTCGCGAAAATGGACAATATTACCCGTTATCAAATATGCCAACTTAAATTTTCCCATTTTTTCTAATTTAAGTTGCAGTATTATTGCTATGACTAAGCCTATAGCTACTCGAATCTGAAATGGCCTATCTCGTTCGATTCCTTGTTAAATTTCTAACAAAACTGCATTCACAGCTAAAATTGCGAATTTTGATCCATTTCTCGCAAAAATGGACGATATTACCCGTTATCAAATATGCCAACTTAAATTTTCCCATTTTTTCTAATTTAAGTTGCAGTATTATTGCTATAACTAAGCCAATAGTTACTCGAATCTGGAATGGCATATCTCGTTCGATTCCTTGTTAAATTTCTAACAAAACTGCATTCACAGCTAAAATTGCGAATTTTGATCCATTTCTCGCGAAAATGGACAATATTGCCGTTATCAAATATGCCAACTTAAATTTTCCCATTTTTCCTAATTTAAGTTGCAGTATTATTGCTATAACTAAGCCAATAGTTTCTCGAATCTGGAATGGCATATCTCGTTCGATTCCTTGTTAAATTTCTAACAAATTTACAGCTAAAATGATCCATTTCTCGCGAAAATGGACAATATTGCCGTTATCAAATATGCCAACTTAAATTTTCCCATTTTTCCTTATTTAAGTTGCAGTATCATTGATATAACTAAGCCAATAGTTATTCGAATCTTGAATGGCATATCTCGTTCGATTCCTTGTTAAATTTCTAACAAAACTGCATTCACAGCTAAAATTTCGAATTTTGATCCATTTCTCGCGAAAATGGACAATATTACCCGTTATCAAATATGCCAACTTAAATTTTCCCATTTTTTCTAATTTAAGTTGCAGTATTATTGCTATAACTAAGCCAATAGTTACTCGAATCTGGAATGGCATATCTCGTTCGATTCCTTGTTAAATTTCTAACAAAACTGCATTCACAGCTAAAATTGCGAATTTTGATCCATTTCTCGCGAAAATGGACAATATTACCCGTTATCAAATATGCCAACTTAAATTTTCCCATTTTTTCTAATTTAAGTTGCAGTATTATTGCTATAACTAAGCCAATAGTTACTCGAATCTGGAATGGCATATCTCGTTCGATTCCTTGTTAAATTTCTAACAAATCTGCATTCACAGCTAAAATTGCGAATTTTGATCCATTTCTCGCGAAAATGGACAATATTACCGTTATCAAATATGCCAACTTAAATTTTCCCATTTTTCCTAATTTAAGTTGCAGTATTATTGCTATAACTAAGCCAATAGTTACTCGAATCTGGAATGGCATATCTCGTTCGATTCCTTGTTAAATTTCTAACAAATTTACAGCTAAAATTGATCCATTTCTCGCGAAAATGGACAATATTGCCGTTATCAAATATGCCAACTTAAATTTTCCCATTTTTCCTTATTTAAGTTGCAGTATCATTGATATAACTAAGCCAATAGTTATTCGAATCTTGAATGGCATATCTCGTTCGATTCCTTGTTAAATTTCTAACAAAACTGCATTCACAGCTAAAATTGCGAATTTTGATCCATTTCTCGCGAAAATGGACAATATTACCCGTTATCAAATATGCCAACTTAAATTTTCCCATTTTTCCTAATTTAAGTTGCAGTATTATTGCTATAACTAAGCCAATAGTTACTCGAATCTGGAATGGCATATCTCGTTCGATTCCTTGTTAAATTTCTAACAAAACTGCATTCACAGCTAAAATTGGGATTTTTGATCCATTTCTCGCGAAAATGGACAATATTACCGTTATCAAATATGCCAACTTAAATTTTCCCATTTTTTCTAATTTAAGTTGCAGTATTATTGCTATAACTAAGCCAATAGTTACTCGAATCTGGAATGGCATATCTCGTTCGATTCCTTGTTAAATTTCTAACAAAACTGCATTCACAGCTAAAATTGCGAATTTTGATCCATTTCTCGCGAAAATGGACAATATTACCGTTATCAAATATGCCAACTTAAATTTTCCCATTTTTCCTAATTTAAGTTGCAGTATTATTGCTATAACTAAGCCAATAGTTATTCGAATCTTGAATGGCATATCTCGTTCGATTCCTTGTTAAATTTCTAACAAAGATTTACAGCTAAAATTTGATCCATTTCTCGCGAAAATGGACAATATTGCCGTTATCAAATATGCCAACTTAAATTTTCCCATTTTTCCTTATTTAAGTTGCAGTATCATTGATATAACTAAGCCAATAGTTATTCGAATCTTGAATGGCATATCTCGTTCGATTCCTTGTTAAATTTCTAACAAAACTGCATTCACAGCTAAAATTTCGAATTTTGATCCATTTCTCGCGAAAATGGACAATATTACCCGTTATCAAATATGCCAACTTAAATTTTCCCATTTTTTTCTAATTTAAGTTGCAGTATTATTGCTATAACTAAGCCAATAGTTACTCGAATCTGGAATGGCATATCTCGTTCGATTCCTTGTTAAATTTCTAACAAAACTGCATTCACAGCTAAAATTGCGAATTTTGATCCATTTCTCGCGAAAATGGACAATATAACCGTTATCAAATATGCCAACCTAAATTTTCCCATTTTTTCTAATTTAAGTTGCAGTATTATTGCTATAACTAAGCCAATAGTTACTCGAATCTTGAATGGCATATCTCGTTCGATTCCTTGTTAAATTTCTAACAAAACTGCATTCACAGCTAAAATTGATTCGTTGAAAAGTATGTAACCCCAGATAGAAGGAAGCTTTTGCGACCCTATAAAGTATATATACGAGGTGTGTTCAAAAAGTAAGGTGACTCTTCCAAATTTCGCGAATTTCAAATTTTTCGATTATCGATTTTTGTTTTTTGTTATATTGGTACACTCTTCCTAACATCTGTACCAAGTTTCAATGGAACATCCT
The DNA here is from genome assembly GCF_018153835.1 of Drosophila eugracilis. Lineage (NCBI taxonomy): Eukaryota > Metazoa > Arthropoda > Insecta > Diptera > Drosophilidae > Drosophila > Drosophila eugracilis. The sequence goes on along the minus strand of NW_024572183.1, from coordinate 329 downwards.
CTTTTGTTTGGTTGTGAGAGGCGTAAAGTTACAAGTTGTTTTCCGAGCTCGGCGATTTTGCTATCGAAAAATATGGATCAAAGGATTTGGATTTTTGGCCAAAAACAACACCACAATAATGCCTCAGCCACCATATTCACCAGTTTGGCCCCATGTGACTTTTCTTGTTCCCAAAACTGAAGATAATCGAAAAATTTGAAAAATTTGAAATTTGAAAGGTCACCTTACTTTTGAACACACCTCGTATAACTTCTAAAGGTTTCGATAATCGAAAAATTTGAAATTCGCGAAATTTGAAGAGTCACCTTACTTTTGAACACACCTCGTAT
>NW_024572182.1:0-594 GCF_018153835.1 Drosophila eugracilis | reverse complement strand
TATATATATGTTTTTGGATTACTGCCTTCAGTGAAAACGTGTCATTATACTAAGGTTTCATCATATGGATTTTTCTATTTTTTCCATATATAATATAATTATATTTTCTTTTATATTATTTCATAAAAATATTGTATTTATAAGTTATATCAATATATAACTTTTTATATTTATATGTATAATACATAATTTTTACAATTGACATAACATAAGTTTTGTCAATATATTTGTCGGCAACCACTGCCTACCTATATGTTTTTGGACACGCCTTCTTCAGTGAAAACGTCATTTTTCATAATAAGGTTTCATCATATTATGGATTTTTCATTTTTTCCATATAATATAATATATGTTTTTTTATTATTTCATATAAATATTGCATTATAAGTTATATCAATATATAACTTATTATATTTATATGTATAATACATACTTCTTATTATTATTGGACTTCAATTTATTTTGGTCAATTGGTCACAACCACTGCTCTACCTATATATGTGTTTTTGACACGCCTCTTTGTGGAAAACGCCTGGCTTTTCATAACACTTCATATTAAGTGGATTTTTCTATTTTTTCCATATAATATATATA
>NW_024572181.1:0-1115 GCF_018153835.1 Drosophila eugracilis | reverse complement strand
TTTATTTATATAGAAGTTTTTTTATTATGGCACAAAATTTCAATAATATGACGTTTCATTTGGCTACCATTATGGGACTATTGGACACCATAAATTCCTCATATTATTACACCCTAGTCTCTTTTATCGACTTGTACTTGGGTATACTTTCTTTCTTATATAGAAATGTTTTTATTATGAGGCGTTACTAATAAAATGGATGGCGTTTTAGTTAGTTAAACATATTATGGGGACCATTGACACCTAATAGATCTCTTATATTATTAACTTAGCCCTTTGTGAAAGGACTCAGTAAATTTGTATAATTTCTTTCTTATAAGGTAGAAGTGTTTCTTTATTACGGTGCCTGTCAGCTAATAATATGGACAAGTGTTTCATTTGGCTACCATTATGGGGACTATTGGACAATTCCATAGATTCCCATATTATTAACTTTAGTCTCTTTATGGGGACTTGGTAAGGTATACTTTCTTCTTTTATATAGAAATGTTTTGCCGCTTTTATGTCACTAATGTGACGTTTCAGTTGATACACCATTATGCGGACTATTGAATTCCAGCAGATTCCTCCCTATTATTATTAACTGGGCCCTTTTATGGAGATATAATTTGTGGTAATTTCTTTATTTATATGAAGCTTCAATTACAAGGGTTTACCATCTAAGATGATGGCTACCATTAAGGGACTATTGGACACCTATAGACTTATATTATTAACTTGGGTCTCTCATGAGACTTGAACTTGTATAATTATTTATGTAGAAGTGTTATTATATGCCACTAATAAGATGGGATGCTTTCATTTAAGCGAATATTATAGGGGATTTTTCATTGGACACCTATAGACTTATTATTATTAACTTAAGTCTCTTTAAGGACTTGTACTCTGTAAGTACTTTCTTTGTTTATATAGAAGTGCTATTATCTATGTCACATACAGAGGGACGTTTCATTTAGCAACCACAGGAGGGACCATAATACCTATAGATTCCCATATTATTAACTAAGTTCCCTTATGAAAGACTTTTCTGCAGGGCAATTTCTCTTATTTATGTAGTAGAAGCGGTTTTATTACTATGCCGCCACTACAGATGATTGCTCATTTGGCTAGCAATA
>NW_024572180.1:0-342 GCF_018153835.1 Drosophila eugracilis | reverse complement strand
CATAAATGCACCGTTTTATTAAAGAATTTGTTTGCAATATATAACAAAACTCGTGATACTTTCTTGATCAAGAAGCTTGTATCAAAACCTCGTCACTCATAAGACATAATAAATATAGGGTATACGGTTGGGGAAATGATACAATGCTCCATTTATCATAAGTAAAAGGAAACAATAAGAGTAGTGGTATTTCATTGGCTGAGATACCAAACCGAGGTCTAATATCTCCCACTTATTCTACACCTCTTATGTCTCCTTTTACACTGCCAGATTGGAGCCAAGCTCACAGAGGGCTCTTTCCCCGCCACTCATTCCCCAAGCCCGTTCCCTGTCTGTGGTTCT
>NW_024572179.1:0-7715 GCF_018153835.1 Drosophila eugracilis | reverse complement strand
GTCGTTGTTTTGTGGGTTTGATAGCATTAATTTGTTTAGCTGGAGTTGAAAGTCCACGAAGCGTCTTATATTGGACCACATTTTGGATGAGAGGTACCGAGGTTTGGATTTTAGAGGTGAAAGTGTTAGCTTCTTTGCACTTTTTTATTTCGAGACATAAATTTGTAATTTTTGCCCTATAGTGGATACTAACATTTTCTACTATAATTATTCGGTTTTAATTTTTCCAAGCAAGTTGTTTTTTCGAAGTTGGTCGAGGTGTTTGTTCTACCATGGAGCCCTGTATGGATGAGCTATTTGGGTGAAGTTAGTGGGATAGAAAGGTTTGCGCTATATAAAATAATTATGTTAATTTGGGCTGCTTCTTTGTCTAAGTTTCGGGAAGTTAAGTATTTTTCGTTTGTTTTCGTTTCCTTTGTAGGTTGTACTGTTTAATTTTTTTGTGGCCCGACTCGGTCAATTATTTTCTGATATCCATGAAGTTTTTAATGTAGTTGATTATTTTTGGACTTATTTTTTTCATTCTTGTCAAAGGCTCTTGAGAAGTCAAGAGTTACGAGGAGAGTGTGCATGTTTGACTTCGTTATGAAGGATTGTCTACATAAGGTAGGCAGTCGAAGAAGTCGATTTGCATTTTTAAATCAATTGGTTTTCGTTCAGTAGGTTATTATATGCCACGAACCACCAGAATATTTTGGCTATAATTTTATCTAATGTTTTCTACATTTTCTACTGCAGTTATTCGATTTAATTTTTTCCAAGCAAGTTGTTTTTTTTTCGAAGTTGGTCGAGGTGTTTGTTCTACCATGGAGCCCTGTATGGATGACTATTTGGTGAAGTTTGTGGGATAGAAAGGTTTGCGCTATATAGGATAAGGCTTCTTTGGTTAGGTTTTGGGAAGTTAGCTATTTTTCGTTTGTTGTTGGGTAAGTGGGTTGTATTTTTCCCAGTTGGTCTCTTTTAGTTATTATGATCAAGCATGTTTAAACTAAATTGGTGTTGTTGTTATCAGCGTTAGTGTTGTTTTGTCTTTCCACTAATTTTTCACTTCTCTCGCCCGGTAGGTATCCGGCGCAAGGCGCGCGAAGAACGAAGTCCGGCGGGTGAAGAGCGCCGGAGCCCGGGGATGGCCGATGACGTGACGCGCCGGCCAGAAAGGGTCGAGATGGAGGCAGCCCCCGGACAACGCCAGCAGCGAGGCACGGGATGAATCCCCGGACCGAGACGGTATTACAGCGTTGCGCCTCGGAAGGTTCGGGGGGAGAGACCACCGGCCCACTCCAGGGGGAGGAGACAATGTTGAATAACTTAGGGTGGACGGTCCCAACAGGTGTCGTAGTGTGGGGGAGGGACGTAGTGTGGGAGATACATGTGGGAGTCAACTTGCTGCCGGCCACCCAGACACACATCCGAGAGCGGTGGGCCGGGTTACGGTTTGGGCAGCACCGCAGCATTATGGTGCCCAACGGAGGTGACACCCTGCAGGTCATCTTGGGGCGAGGGCGCAGAATCATGATCAGACCACACACGTCAGCCGCCAATAAGAAACGGGGGGTGGTATAACGCCCGGGGCGCATAAAAGGTGAAAGAATAAGGAAGAAGGAATAATATTAGGTAGTAAGAATAGCCGTAAAGACAATCATGGAGTATATAGGATAGTTCGTTTTTTAGTTATTAGTAGAAAAAACACTGAAGTATTCGTTTGTTAAGTTGATTTGTTAAGAAGAAATAAATAAGATTTGAATTTGAATGCGCGGGCGCGCCTTAGTAAAACCACGATCGGTCACACTGCCGGGCCGAACGGGCACACCACATAAAGGGATTTTCAGGAACGGGCTCACTGACGGCAGCCACGGGGTATATAAGGAGGACCGGTTTCTGGGAATAGTCACCTTTGCGGTGGATCTTACCCAGGTAAGATCAGCCCTCTCCCCCAGTTGGGCTCCCTCACCAGCTCTAGTCACTTTTTCGTCGGATTTAGCCTAAGGCTAAGTCTAATAAATTCAACCTCGGTAATGCCGAGGGAGCACTGCCATCGGCCACTCGCCGATGCTTGCCCGCAGCAGATCCACTGGATCACTGCCGGCATTCTCGCAATAGCCTCACCAGGCTTTGCATTTCTCACACGGCGGACCCCAAGGGCCACGCGTCATCTATCGCAGGAGTCCTACCGGGGCCTTGCATCTCTTACGCGTCGGACCCCAAAGGCCTCGTGTCATCTTTGATGGGTCGGACTTAGCTGGGGCTATATCTAATACATTCGACCTCGGTCCTACCGAGGGAGCACTACCATCGGCCCCGCCGATGCTTGCCCTCAGCAGATCCACTGGATCACTGCCGCCGGCACTCTCGCAACAGCCTCACCAGGCTTTGCATCTCTTACGCGTCGGACCCCACGGGCCACGCGTCATCTCTCGCAGGAGACCCATAGGGGCCTTGCAGCTCTTACGCGTCGGACCCCAAGGGCCTCGCGTCATCTCTCGCAAGAGACCCACAGGGGCTTTGCATCTCTTACTCGTCGGACCCCAAGGCCTCGCGTCATCTCTCGCAAGAGACCCACAGGGGCTTTGCATCTCTTACGCGTCAGACCCCAAGGGCCTCGCATCATCATCTCACCCGAGACCCACTGGGTTTCCATTCACTCTTTCTCATACCGAACCCCAGGGTTCTTTTCTTTTCTTTCTTTTACACTTACACTCGTTCGCGCGGCTGACCCCCGGGCCAACACACGCTCCATCATTTCTATTTTTCTTTCCCTTTCTTAGCTGGCGGATCACCAAGACGGCCTGGCCCTGTCCTCACGCGGCATCCCCACGGCCCACGACGGAGCATCAAAACCCCGGCTACCCCCCTTCGGAAGTTCTCTCCCAGGCCCGCAGACCAACCACGGCAACGACCAACCGATCCCTGTGAATCAACTCTGTAACCATAGATATGAAATAAATAACTAAGATCTGTTCTATTCTTAACCAAAACAAGCTGCGTCTTACTCTGGTTGGAATCTTCTTTGCAGCAACCACGCCTGACATCAAATTAAATATTGGAACGAACTGCTGGTATCCGGTGAACTGTCCCAGCCACCCCAAAGCAGGACCGTTACAAACTGGTATCTTGTTTTTAATTTAATTAATTTAATTCTTTAATTCAAAGATAGTTATAAACAGATTTTCATTGTTAACCAAATGGTCGGAAGCGCCAGAATCTAATAGGAACCCAATGTTAAGTTGACTATTTGTGCGACTTATCATAAATGCGAATTCTTAGTGATTTAGTTGACTTAGTGTGTGGATGTCATCTGCGCCTATTTGCCATTTTCACGTTTGAATATTTTTTAAAGTGACCAGTTTTGCAACAATAAGACACCTTTTCCGGAACTTTGAGACTTCAACTTTCTTTAACTTAATCTCCAACTCGGTCCAATTTTTTACAACCAGCGGCGAAGAGCGAAACAGATAACAGCAGCAGCGACGTCAGCGCCGACGTCACTGTAAATTCATTTGCATAGCTCATGGTAACATTTAGTATAGTTAATATAAATTTACTGAGCAAAATACTTTAGCTCTTGCGATATATTGATTGATAAAACTAATGAGCTATTTCAACGCTGATGAAGTACGCTATTTTCCTAAACTGCAAGCTCATAGCTTCATCTATTAACATTGCTCTTGAGCTGTACTATTAGCTCAGGCCGATAATTGGAACTAGAGGGCCCCAGAGGGACGTGCAACTATACCTTAGATTTTATACCTTTTATTATGGCAAATTTAGTTTCCTATCAAGTCTTAATTATAAACGTGTGATTCTGCTTGAATCCGCTCCACTTCCGTAAGTAAGTTGGTATGACGCCCAGGGGGGCGCATATAAATAAGTAATAAAGAAACAAGTGTAATATTAGGGTTCAGAAATAGCGTTAAGGAGATTTATGAAGTCCATAGTTATAGGTTGGTTTTTAGTTATAAGCGGATACCTGAAGTGCTTAGCTTATGTTATAGAATAAAACATAGTTTTGAATTTTAATGCCGGTCACACTGCCGGGCCAGACAAGCAGGAACACCGCTCAAGGGATTTCCGGGAACGGTCACACTGAAGCCAGTATATGAGAGGGGAGCGATTCCTTGGAAAAGTGACTTTTTGCAGTCGACCTCAGGTAAGATCAGCCCCTCACGCAGTTCGACACCCTCTCCAGCAATAGTCAATTTGGTAAGATTTAGCCTACATCTTAGCTGAATCTAATACATCCTACTCGGTCATGCTCGACAGTAGTAATTCCACTGGATGCCTGCAGGCACTCTCGCAACAGATCCACAGGGTCTTTGCCATCTCTCAATCGGCGGACCCAACGGGCCTCGCGTTCTCTCTCGCAACAGACCCTCAGGGGCTTTGCCATCTCTCACGCGGCGGACCCAACGGGCCTCGCGTTCTCTTTCGCAACAGAGCCACAGGGGCTATGCCATCTCTCACCCAGCGGACCCAACGGGCCTCGCGTTCTCGCGTCGAAAGCCCATCCACCCACGTCGGAAGCTCTTCCTTCCAGGCCTGAAGGACCGCCCACGGCGGAAACCAGCCGCTCAGTCTTCTAACTGAGGCTATGTTAAAATATAACACAATTTTAAAATAATATAATATTTAGATTTTCTTTGGGAAGTGGCTTTTCGGTTCTGGGAATTAGAGGGTGTGGAACATCGAATCGACAAATAGATTATCCACGCACATTCTTTAGATACGAATGCCGGACCTTGTGGCATCCACAGTGGCAAATTTATCAATTCGGCCTATTACAATATAAATTAGGTTAGGACATAACTGGAGTCCCACCCTGCCGCCAATGTTGCCGTGTTGCCGGGCTCAACGTCCGGTGTGTTATTTTTTTTTCGCGACTCCCGTTGCTTAACGTACAACCCATCTCCCGCCCAACCGACCAAGGGACCTGCCGTCTATCGTACGGCTCGGAACACGGGGATAGTACAGAGTGGAAAATTAAATAAATAAACTAATTAAATATGAGCTAAGTGGTTTAGTAAGACAATTTTTACGTTAGTAGGAGAACTATTGGATGTAATGTGGTAGAGGGTATTGTAACTCGAACATAATACCCCTATTAGGGCTTGGCTATCAATGTCCCCACTAATAAGATTGTCAATAAAAACAACGCCAAGCATTGTCCCACGGTTAGCAAGGGTCGGTAAGTTTATTAGTAATAGTCTGCTTTTGTAGGAGGGAAGATGTAAGTTTGCATCCCAATTTTGGCCACGAAGAGCAAATTAGAGAAAGCTTTTTTGGATTGATTCTATACGGTCTTGGTGGACCGCGTACTGGGGGTTCCAGACGCAAGATCCATACTCTAAGATCGGACGAACGAGAGAGACAAATAAAGTTTTGGTTACGTAAGGGTCATTAAATTCTTTCGACCATCTTTTTATAAAACACACTCTGGCTTTGTTAACCATGGAAAATATGTGGTCGGAAAATGTAAGTTTGGCATCCAATAGGACACCTAAGTCGCCTACTAGCTTAATTCTATCTAGGGTTACACCACTAAGTGTATAAGTGGATATTAACGGCTTAGAGCGACTGAAGGTCATTACTTTACACTTAGAGCCGTTAAGATTTAGTAAGTTTGCAGAGCACCAAAATTGAAAGTTGTTAAGGTCAGATTGTAGTTTTCTCTGGTAGCACGCATCATTATATTGAATACAAAGTAAAGTAAAAGAATTTGTTAAAGCGATTGGAAGGTCATTTATGAATAATGTGAGAAATAGCGGACCTACACGTTGCGTTCTACCAGTTCTACCGTTCAACCCACCTAAGAAGATCGCATGGGAATCCGATTTAGTCAAGTTTATGAACTAAAAGTGAGTGATTTATAGAGTCAAATGCTTCACTAAAGTCAGGGTAGATGACATCTGTCTGAAGACTTTTTCGGAACCCAGTGATGACATAATTTACCTCAAGTAAGTTTGTAGTTGTAGACCGTCAAGTCATAAAACCATGTTGATATGGAGATATTACTGATCTACACTGGTGTTGCAAATAGGGCACAATAATTTTCTCAAGGAGTTTAGGAATTACCAGCATCCGAAGTTTTCCCTTTCTTGTGTAAAGGAATGATGAAAGATTCTTTCCAAATAGGAGGAAACGTAGTCGTTTCAAGCGAGAGGTTAAACAGTTTGAGAAGAGGATTGCAAATGGAAGACGCGCAGTACCTAAGCAGACAGCCGGGAACGCCGTCGGGGCCCGGAGAGTAGGTCGGCTTAATACTCTGAAGATCCTTAAGAATACCACTCTTAGATAGAAAAGGTCGCGTGACGAGGGTTCGACTGGGGAACACCGTAGCATAAGGCTCCTAGCGGTTGTTGGTTTAAAAAACTTGGTGAACATATCGGCTATTGCCTGATCAGTTCTCGCCGTTGAGTTTTCAAACGTTAGTGCTGAAGGGAAACGTTTTAGGTCTACGCTTAGTCTTAACGAAAATATAAAATTGTTTCGGATCCTGTGTAAAGTGGGTCCTACAACGAGCTAAATAATTTTTATAACACTGAGCGTTAACTAAGCGGAGTTCTAGTTTTTAGTAATTTGTTCTGAAGCCTGAACTTTATATTTTTTGTAGGTGCTTAAGCCCTTGGTATACCAAGGAGGGTTATCCGTTCTGGGCGGTACCTCATCGGAACATACTTATATCAAAATTAGGTTTAATGCATGGTAGAATATCTTTAAAGCTGAAGTCATATCATTGCATGCGTATAGATCGGACCAGTCAAAATCAGAGATAAGAATATTAAGTTTAAGAAAGTCTGACATGCTAAAGTCATGTCACGGGGTAAATAACGGCTTGTGCCGGAGAAGCTTTCTAACTCCAATAGTTCCTGAGATTTCAGCAATTTTAGTTTTTTGCGATTTGTGGGCGTTAGAGTGGGCGTGGCAGGATGCTGTAATAAACTTGCGATGTCCCAGGACCTGAAGAATCCTCATGCTTAATCTCAACTTTGTATCTGCTATAGTTCCTGAGATCCCAGGGGTTCATACGGACGGACAGACGGAAGGACGGACCGGACGAGACGGACGGACGGACAGGAACGGACATGGCTCCAATTGACTTCGCTATTGATCCTGATCAAAAATATATATACTTTATGGGTCATAAAAGCTTCCTTCTATCTGTTACATACTTTTTCAACGAATCTGGTATGCCCTTTTACTCTTAGGTAACGAAGGGTACAAAAAAAAAAAACGTGGAAAACACTCAACCGCCATATAACACTAGAAAACATCAAAGACTACAGACAAAAAAATGCAAAATTTAGATACACCTTAAAAAATAGTAAAAAATGAAGCCTCTAGGTCCTTTACTTCAACCATCTAACCATCAACCCCCTTCATTCAAAATATGGGCGAATATAAGACGCATCTGCGGACTTAACCCAGTTAAGCAAATCCACGCCATAACAAGCCCATACAACAACGAAGTAACTACAACTAATAACGAAATTGCCAATATCTTTGCTAAAAATTTTTTCAAACCTGTCACGACATGAATTTCCCAGAACATTTTCAGGCAACAAAATACAGGAACAATAATGTAGATTACACACCCTCCCCATCAGCTCAATCCATAGAAAAGCAGATTTCAAACATCAGACTAGCGTCAGCACTACAAACCCTCAAAGAATCTGCCCCAGGACTCAACAGAATCTCTACCAAATGATCAAAAACAGCTC
>NW_024572178.1:0-1922 GCF_018153835.1 Drosophila eugracilis | reverse complement strand
GAATGCAGTTTTGTTGGAAATTTAACAAGGAATCCCGAACGAGATATGCCATTCAAGATACGAATAACTTCATTATTTAGTTATAGCAATAATACTGTAATTTAAATTAGGAAAATGCAAAATGTAAGTTGGCATATTTGATAACGGGTAATATTGTCAAGTTTCGCGAGAAATGGATCAAAATCACCTAGCTGCAGAACGGCAGTTTGTTAGAAAATTTAACAAGGAATCGAACGAATATGCACCAAGATTCGAATAACCATTAGCTTAGTTATAGTAATGATACTTCAACTTAAATTAGGGAAAAATGGGAAAATTTAAGTTGGTATTTGATAACGGCAATATTGTCCATTTTCGCGAGAAATGGATCAAATTGCAATTTTAGCTGTAATGTAGTTTTGTTAGAAATTTAACAAGGAATCGAACGAGATATGCCATTCCACTCTGAGAAACTATTGGCTTATTTATAAGTATAATACTGCAACTTAAATTAGGAAAAATGGGAAAATTTAAGTTGGCATATTTTGATAACGGGGAATATCATCCATTTTCGTGAGAAATGACTGTAAAACCAATTCTTAGCTGTGAATGCAGATTTGTTAGAAATTTAACAAGGAATCGAACGAGATATGCCATTCCATCTGATAACTATTGGCTTAGTTATAAAGCAATAATACTGCAACTTAAATTAGAAAAATGGAAAAATTTAAGTTGGCATATTTGATAACGGGTAATATCGTCCATTTTTGCGAGAAAAGGATCAAAACTCGCAATTTTTAGCTGTGAATGCAGATTTGTTAGAAATTTAACAAGGAATCGAACGAGATATGCCATTCCAGATTCAGAAAATAGCTATTGGCTTAGTTATAGCAATAGCCCTGTTTGCAACAAATTAGGAAAATGCAGAAAAATTTAAGTTGGCATATTTGATAACGGGTAATATTATTGTGGCTCCATTTTCACTGCGAGAAATGGATCAAGTGAAATTGTAAATTTTAGCTGTGAATGCAGTTTTTTACAAGAATCGAAAAGGTATGCCATTCCAAGATTCCAGGTAGCTTCTTGGCTTAGGTTATAGCAATATCACTGCAACTTTAATTTAGGAAATAATGGGAAAAATTTAGAAGTTGGCATATTTGATAACGGTAATATTGTCCATTTTCGCGAGAAATGGATCAAAATTCGCAATTTTAGCTGTGAATGCAGTTTTGTTAGAAATTTAACAAGGAATCGAACGAGATATACCATTCCAGATTCGAGTAACTATTGGCTTAGTTATAGCAATAATACTGCAACTTAAATTAGAAAAAATGGGAAAATTTAAGTTGGCATATTTGAAAACGGTAATATTGTCCATTTTCGCGAGAAATGGATCAAAATTCGCAATTTTAGCTGTGAATGCAGTTTGTTAGAAATTTAACAAGGAATCGAACGAGATATGCCATTCAAGATTCGAGTAACTATTGGCTTAGTTATAGCAATAATACTGCAACTTAAATTAGAAAAAATGGGAAAATTTAAGTTGGCATATTTGATAACGGGTAATATTGTCCATTTTCGCGAGAAATGGATCAAAATTCGCAATTTTAGCTGTGAATGCAGTTTTGTTAGAAATTTAACAAGGAATCGAACGAGATAGGCCATTACAGATTCGAGTAACTATTGGCTTAGTTATAGGAATAACTTGCAACTTAAATTAGAAAAAATGGGAAAATTTAAGTTGGCATATTTGATAACGGGTAATATCATCCATTTTCGCGAGAAATGGATCAAAATTCGCAATTTTAGCTGTGAAATGCAGTTTTGTTAGAAATTTAACAAGGAATCGAACGAGGTAGGCCATTTCAGATTCGAGTAGCTATAGGCTTAGTTATAGCAATAATACTGCAACTTAAATTAGGAAAAATGGGAAAATTTAAGTT
>NW_024572177.1:0-35000 GCF_018153835.1 Drosophila eugracilis | reverse complement strand
GATCTTTTCTAGGGTTAGCAAGCTACTACAGGTGCTTCATTAAAAACTTCGCGACCATCGCAAGACCCCTAACAAGCATCCTGAAGGCAGAAAATGGTAAGGTTAGTAAATATCAATCGAGTAAGATTGATATCAACGTGACCAAGGAACAGAGAGATACGTTTGGCAGACTGAGGGAAATCTTGGCATCGGAGGACGTTTTGCTCTCATATCCAGACTTTAAGAGGCCATTCGGACTAGGGGCAGTACTATCTCAAGATGGCCGCCCAATCACAATGATATCACGCGCCCTACGTGATAGCGAAAAAAATTACGCAACCTATGAGCGAGAGCTCCTTGCCATTGTTTGGGCACTTAAAAGCCTCCGGAATTACCTATACCAATGCAAAGCTGAAGCGTTGGAAAGGGATTATTGACGACAATGGTGCAAAACTGGTTTATAAACCAGGAAAAGAAAATTTCGTGGCAGACGCATTATCTCGCCAAAACATTAACACTCTAGAAGACGGACAGGAGTCGGACGTAGCCACAATTCATAGCGAAGGGTCCCTGATATACACCATCGAGACAACCGACAGCCCAGTAAACTGCTTCCAAAACCAAATAATAATCGAGGACGGAAATAGTTTCTCGGTGGGTACATTCATCTTTTTTAAGAGCAAGGTCAGGCACATACTCGTAACTCCCAACCAGGAAAATCTGATGGAAGCTTTACACGATGTTGTAAACGCAGAGGTAGTAAACGCGATACATTGCTCCCTACCAACCTTAGCGTTTAACCAGCACCGACTAGTAGAGTCCTTCCCTAGCCCTTCTTTTAAGCACACGAAAAACTTCGTACAGGTCATAACAGACTCAACCGAACAGAAAGAAATTGTCATAATAGAACAGAACAAGGCTCACCGAGCAGCACAAGAAAATGTAAAACAAATTCTTAGGGGCTATTTTTTCCATGGTTCCATGGCAAAATAAAAACGCCACCCATCAAAAGAAATGGTCGCAGAAACTCATATACCTTCATTCGTTGGGGAAATTCGATATTTTCTCAACAGATGGAGCCCTTTTCCTTACACGTATCCACAAATTCTTAAAATTCGCCATAGTGCAAACCATCGCATCAAGGGCCATAGTAAAAAGCACCTTTACTACAAATAATAAATTTCTTTCCGAAAACCAAAACAATCTACTGGGATAATGAAAGATCATTAAGTTCTGAGACTATTAAAACCATTTTGTTAAATCATTTAAATATCACAATTTCCAACGCACATCAAATGGCCAAGTAGAGAGGTTTCATAGTACTCTAGCCGATATAGCCAGATGCTTGAAACTTGGATGCAAATTAAACGATACCATAGGACTAATCCTCTTAGCAACCAACATATACAAAATATAAAAAAAATAAATCAAATAATAAATTCACGCGCAGCAGGCCGAAAACGAAAGACAACAACTGATGCAGAACCCTGATTGTACGCCAAATCAAAAATTATCCTCTCAAAACCACAAAAGCTGCGAGTGAAATTTGACTGCTTTAAATTCTATAAGTGAAAGAAAAATAAGCAGGCATTTAATTGAGTCTGGCATAAAAACATATATAGCAATAAACTATAATAAACTCAAGCGTTAGGACTTTGCAAAAAAGTACATCTCAAAGCCTTTCTCATTTTGGCGCAATGTTTTGTGGACGGATGAGAGTAGTTTTGAGTTCCACTCATCACCAAAAAAAGTTTATGAACGATTAAACAAAGATTATTGCAAAGAAGTAAGCCAGGAGGTGGGAGCGTAATGTTCTGGTGATGCGTTTCCTATAATGGTGTGGGAGACTTAGTTCCCATTAACGGATTTATAAACCAGGGTCAATATGTAAATACTCTAAACGATTTTGCATTTTCCAGCGACGACAGATTTATCGGTGAAGCATTTATTCTCCAGCAGGACAACGCTCCTTGCCACAAGGCGAAAATTATTACGACATTTTTGCGAGAAGTAGTGGTGGAAACAATCTAGTGTCACCCCAATGTGTGGACTTGAATATAATTGAAAATGTGTGGTCGATAATATGGAAAAAGATGCAATTGAACTAACTCCAAACCTTGTTGGATTCCGTACCAAATCTCTTCAAAAGGTCATAGACACAAAAGGAGGATATATATGTTGACCTCTGTTGCTCGCTCGACGATTTTGCATCGTCGCTGCCTCACGTTGCTCTTGTGACTGAGAAGCACGAACCAGTCGAACCATACTAACGCGGCACTTTCCTTTTTCCCTCTCCGCCTCATTCAGTCACCAAACGAAATACAATTTTTTTGTTTTGTTTTGTTTTTTTTCTTGAACATTTCCGACCACTTGCACTGGTATTCACTCTTTGTAACTTCTGTTTAAATTTAATATTTAATTTGGCATTTGATGGGTCAGTAATAAGAGTGCTGAATATATAAATATAACTGCAATACAAGTAAAAACCAAAACAAAAACGTCACTGAATATGTTGAATATATGTATTTCTTTATTTCTGTTACTAAATGCTATAAGTCGATTTTAGCATCCCTGTTTGAATGATTTATCTACGTACGACGATTTTAGTAGATATCCTATGTTCTTTTTCCTGGCTCTAAGCTACCTCCTTACCAAGCCATATTGGTAAAGCCGTTCTTATAAATATATAGATACATTTAAGACAGGATTTGAGAGTATACATACTTACATTTGTAGATAGCCTAGTTTCAGAACTCATTTGCCAGCATAAAGCTGTCATTGCTTAAAACCGTAGTTATCAGAATAATAGATTTTAAACGCAGTTTTGAGTTTGGGGGTCTTACTGGCTTACATACAATATATAAATATATAAAAAGCTGTCATGCTGTTTATAAAATATCGGGCATTATTTATTTTTCTTAATTAAAATAGGGAGTCTTTTCTCCTTCGCAGAAATAAAAAGAAAACAGCAAAACATTTTTTACAAGGTGAGCACCATAGCATCAGATCGAACCTAAAATATCCATTTAAAAACTAAATTTTCACCTTAATCAACATCAGAGATCAATACCACGAAGTGGTTCAACTGCTATCTTGAAATTTACCTTCCCCCGATTTTAATAAACTTGATGGAGCTTAATACGGGCGACAGATATCCGGAGGACGATGTTCTCGGGCCCGCAAACACCACTGTTGTCTTTAAAGAATCCAATAAGAATTTGCTGGCCACCGTAAGCGATGAAGCTCTTAACACGTTAAATGAACTGCGCGAGGCGAATCTCCTGTGCGATGCCCAGATTTTGGTGGGGGATCAGATATTTAATGTACACCGCGCAATAATGTGTTCATGCAGCTCTTACTTTCGGTAAGTTCTTAATTAAACGCACATACTTTCTGCTGCCACATATCCCCGCCAGGGCTCAGTTTACTGGGTTTAGTGCTGACATTAGCGGATGCGCTGGGTCTAGTTCAGTTGAGCAGAAATGCGTTATCCACATCCCTGGCATAAACGCATGCATAATGAATTGTGTGATTCAATACGCCTACCTGCGTCAAACCAACATATCCGAGAACAATGTGCACGAACTTCTTATCTGCGCGGACTACGTTGGAATGGTTGGTTTAGTCAAGCAGTGCACTGACTACCTTAGCCGTTCCCTTACTCCCGAGAACTGTGTCAGTATAATGGGATATGCAAGGTAAGTTAAAAAGAAAAGCTAAATTTCGCTCATCATCATATAGTTGTTTTGATTTTTATAATGAAACCCCGTTTTCCGCCAGATTCCGATTCCTTAAGGACCTTTACCTAAAGGCTCGCAATTTCACGCTAAGGTTCTTTACGGAAGTGGCAAACTGCAATACTGACATTCTTGATATGAACGTAAAGGACTTTTACAGTATAATAAGCGACGATGAGCTAAACACCCGGGAAGAAGACCATGTGTGGAAACTGTGCGTAAAATGGATCGACTGGAAGCCGGAAGACCGCAAACAGCACGTTGTGCATCTTATGACTGGCGTTCGACTGGGACTGATGACTCCAAAGGTTGGTAACAGTTAAAAATAATTCTTGCAGCAAAAACACATTTCTCCAACTAAGTTGAATACTGGTATTCGGCTATGGGTAGCTAGTCTCATATAAATCATAGATGTATTTTTAAACAAGTTATAGTCTGAAAAATTAAATTGAAAATCACTAAGATATTAATTAGAAATAATGTGTTAATGCTACATTACATCCGCTACATCCGTTTTGCATATATTATTAAGGTTACCATAATTAACACACTTATAATCAAAGATGTATGATCACATATCAGATGCACATTTAACCCTTTTAACTATATATGACTTTCTTTTACGTGTGCTAATTCCTTTTTTAGTCTTTTTTTTTATAATTATGTACATATGTATGTATGTGTACATATGTACATTTACCAGCTGATCTGGTAAAAGAGTTGGAGGGCTTAATTGACTGGCTGATATCAGCCTGTAATGAGAAAAAACGTTAGTTAAGGAGATACAAATAGACCTAAGCAGAAAGCTAGAAACCGACTTCCTAAGGGTACAGATAAGCGTGTGTTTACGCAAGCAACGCCAAGCCTCGCTTCCTATAGCCATGTATTCAGGGAAATGGCGGTGGCCACTCCAGGTGGCCAAAAAAGAGCCAGGGTAGGACAGCCAGTCCCGAAGAACACTAGGAAATATATGGCCATTATTAGACTGGCGCAGCAAGCTGCAAAACAGCTCCTGGCGGCAGGCAAAATTAAGGTGGGCTGGTCGAGCTGCCGTGTAAAAGTGCGTGTGGCAGAAAGACTCTGCTACAAATGCTTGGAGTTCGGACACATAGCGATAAGGTGAAGAAGCGAGGTAGGCCGCAGCGGCTGTAGTGTGAAATGCAAGAAACCGGGTCATATGGTGGCAAACTGCTCAAGTGGGTCCAAGTGGTTCCTATGAGGCAAAGCGAAGAGGATACAGGTTACCCATATAGAAAGAAGCAGTAGATGCCCCATGAGCAGGAAACAAACAGCAAAGTGAGGATCATGCAAGTAAACGTGAACCATTGCTAGGCAGCAAATGTAATTTTAAGTCAGACCACGCTCGACTTAAAGGCTGATGTAGCGCTAATCAGCGAGCCGCGTAAATGGACAACAGGACCGGCCTATTCCTTGGATGCTAAAAAATCGGAAGCTATCCCCTGACGGTAGGGAAAACAGGACCAGAAAAAAAGCTGGCCACCTCGCTTCCTCCAAAGATCAGTACTGGTGAATGCTGTTAGCCTGCTTTTTGGAGTGTCACAGTGGCTGAAACGCTAGAGGACGTAGAGTACCTCGTAAACTTAACGGTGACCATCATAAAGTAGTGCCTTTCAACGGTCGGCTTTGACATAGCACGCCACAAAACAAAGGCAGTCCTCATATCGAGCCGTAAACTGGTGGAGACAGCCACCATTCAGGTTGGATTTATCTCGATTAAACCGTCAAGAGCAATCAAAAACCTGGGAGCTATGATGAATACCAGACTGTCCTTAATGGAGCACCTCGCAGAAGCAAGCAATAAAGCTTCCAACGGTGCTATAGCGCTGTCAAGAATCATGCTGAACGCCAGAGGACCAAAACAAGGACGCAGGCTACTCTTACAATCTTTGTGCAAGGCAACTATGTTGTACGCGGCCCCCATATGGGCGAATGCAGTCAGCACCGCATCGTACAGGAAGGGTATGGAGGCAACATACAGACTCTGTGCCCTTAGAGTATGCAGCGGGTTCCGGACAATATCAGAAGGTGAATCGCTAGTCATTTTCTGCGGAAAATAATCAGCGACTGACATTATGTCTAGCCTCTCTAGGTTTATATTACATTGCGCTACTAAAATCTTATCGTTCGTGCGAGCTATGCCATTTGTCCTTCGTGCTAATATTCCATTTTCTGGCAACGTGACTAATATCATTTTGTGGCTTTGAGTGGTCTTAACTCACATGCTAAGTCATTGACACTCTCCATGGCACTATGTTAAATTTGATCCGTTTTTGAACCAAATTTTTCTCTACGGGTTTCTTGTATAATTACGGTTATTACTATAGAAAGGTTTTTTTTAGGAAAGACGGCGTGTCAACGCCCCCCTCCGACCACAGAAACCGTAGGAAAAACGAATATTTAACGCAATTTTCAAGTTAGGAAATGTCAGAATGAATGTTTAAGTTCAAATGTGTCCTGCAAATTTGGATGGGATCAATATCGGATACTAAATATAGAAGTTATTATTATTTTATGCATTCATTTTCAACCTCATCATTGTCATAAATTTTTTTATTTTTTTGAAAAAAATATCTATTGTCGTCTTCCCTTACGTTGCAATCACCGGTGGACATTCACCGTTTCAATTTGAACCTTTTTTTAAACCCTTTGGAAAGTTCAACTTTCTTTCCAAAAGTGACAAGGGGACATCAATTGCTTAATATACAAGTTTTTAGAAAAATACGAACGAAATACACAAACTATTAGGATAAACACATAGTACTAACCTGAAGAATCAAAAATCATTATACCTTTACTCGTAGAGTAAAAGGGTATACTAGATTCGTTGAAAAGTATGTAACCGATAGAAGGAAGCGATTCCGACCCTACAAAGTATATATATTCTTGATCAGGATAAATAGCAAAGTCAATTGAGCCATGTCCGTCTGTCCGTCCGTCCGTCCGTCCTTGAACGCTGAGATCTTAGGAACTATAGCAGATACAAAGTTGAGATTAAGCATGAAGATTCTTGAGGTCCCGGGACAGCGCAAGTTTATCGCCCACAAATCGCGATAAACTAAAATCGCTGAAATCTCGAAAACTATTAGAGCTAGAATGTTGAAATTCAGTATGTATAAACTTTGGATGCCAGCGCATCTTTTAGTAGTACTATCATCTGGCCACACCCACCCATATGCCCTCCAAGCTCAAAAGACGCTTTTCGCATTTTCAAGAAAACCTGATATCTCGGTATCTATAAGTGATAGAAAGTTCGGATTACGCATGTAAATTTTTATGATGCCCCAAATGCGAATTGTTTTTTATCCATCTAGCCACGCCCACCCTGACTCCCACAAAAGCCAAAAAATCAAAAATACAAAAATCTCAAAAAGTAAAAAAACTAGATAGTTAGGCTTAAAAACACGTATTTTAGGGATGCCGCTGCAACTTTCCACGAGTTTTCATCCGGCCACGCCTTCTAAAGCCCACAAACCGCGAAACACTGTGGCGTCTATAATTATATTATGAATGCTTCGTTTGACCTTGTATAACTTCTTTCTGTTAATATCTATCGATTTACAAAAGATTTCTTAAATCGGAACATATATATCGCTACTTATGAAGAAATTTAGGTTATTATGCCTCACATGGCTTGTGACGTCACTAGCAATTACTCAACATGCTTTCTCCGACAATAGGTGGCACTTGGGTAATTTTCAATAGCAAAATGAATATTTTCAAATTGTGTAATATAGTAACGGTTATCTTATAGATACATATATTACAGATATGCCAATTTGAAATTGGACCACAAAGTAATCATTTAAAACAGCATGTGGTGTTCACTTGCACTAAGCTGTTAAGTTACCATTTTAGGTATGTAACTTAGCAGTTTGATAATTTTCTAAAATGGTAAGATTGATAAACAGGAAATTTTCATACTCGCGAAAAATGAGTTTTGGCCACGGAAACTTTTGCTTTTCGGTAGGCACATTGGCCAATAGCGATCGCCCTATTCTTGCGTGTGTGCAAGATCAGCGTTTTCTAGGCCAGCGGTGTCGGAGACTGTTGCTCATAGATGTCCCTATAGTTACTTAGTGTTTCAAAAATAAAGGTATATTTAAGTCCGTTTCCATAGTACATATATCAATAAAATACCTTAAAGTTAAGAATATTTGTAAAGCATCATGGTTTATCCTTTTGTACGATGGAATGCCTAAAGGTTCACTACTAAAAAAATGAGTTTAGTGTCGTTAGAAAGCAATGCCTTTGTAAGTTACAAACTGTAGCTTTTCATTAAAACTCTTAAAAATAAAATTCCACGCCTCCGCACACAAGCATACATGAGCACAGACCTGAAGGTTGAGGTGACTTTGCACCTCCGCGCATAATCAGACAAGAGCGCACACTTGACGGTAAGGGTGAATTAAATCTTAAGCAATTTGAAATGGGTATGCATTAATCGTATACAAATGTTGACTTTAAGAATATGTATAAAAAGATTGACCATAGTCCGCAGAACCATCGGACATCGTTCCTATCGATTGGACATCAAACAGTGAACAAACTGTTAAACAGTGATTGTGAACGAAGTTGATGTCCATAGAAACCATGAAATGGTATATGAATCTGTAGCCTTCTTTTCTGACCAGTATTTCCCACACACCGATATTTTCACTGAACTATCATGCGTCATTCTCTTCAGCCATTAATATGTTCGTCAGCATTGTCTTCCGTATCCTTCTAATACCATATGCCAGGCGTCCGGAGATCCTATGTACATGTCGGAGAATTACAGTCATCAGCCTGCGGGTCGTCATTGTTGGTCACTTGATTGTTAAAGTTCTGGTATTTCGTACCCAGTTCTGTCAGATACAGCGAGGCTTTGTTGCCAATTTTGCTAATTATTATCTCACGCCACGCCAATTACTAGAAGAAATAAAAAAAAGAGAAAAAGACCAGATCTATAAACGCATGAAGACACAGCCTCAGTTCACACATATGCTCCATTTTTACCAAAATTAGTAACTACCAGCACACCCCATCCTTAAGGGTTAAAGTCACATGCCTATCAAAATGGTGAATTACATCCTCTCCGAAATATACTCAAAACATACTGGCCAACATACCCCAGGAAAGTTCCAGACCTAACAGACTTTGCGGTGACAAAAACATTCCCCGCAATTTAATAAGCGCCAAAGCGCTTTCGGACCTGTCGTCAGACCATTCGCAAGTGCAAATAGCTCTGCTTCAAAGCTAACTGGTTAAAATACAAAAAGTATGTACGCTCACTCATCAAATTTAACCATAAATTTAACTTCGCGTCTTCCAGCCAAACCCCGCCACTTGTTCAGTTGTCCTACCACAAATCGAATCTGAATATATTTCCCTACCAATATGGTTTCTGCCAAAGGAGATCTCGAAAGTCATTGGGGAACTGAAACAGAAAAAGGCCCCTGGCGGTGACCAACTAATACCAAAATGTTAATCGAACTTTAAAATTCTGCCATTAAGGTTATTTGTAAGCTCTTCAATGGGATAATGACACTCGGCTACTATCCAAAAAAAATGGAAAAAATCTATTATCATTATGATACTGAGGGCCGGAAAAAACCATACAATTTCGTCATCGTACAGACCAATCAGTTTGTTATCGTGTCTGTCTAAGTTGTTCGAAAAATGCATTTTAACTCGCATAATACCATATCTAGAAGCACACAATGTTATCCCTGCTCATCAATGTGGCTTTCGTCAAATCCATGGAACAATGGAACATCCAATGCAAAATACAACATCTAAAACTAAAAGCCAACAGACCCCACTGGATTTTTAACGCCCGTTCGCCCCTGCGTCGTACAAGGTTTTGCTCTACACCTCCATCCTCAAGCCCATCTGCACATATGGCTCCCAGCTATGGGGGAACCAGCAGAACAAACATAGACATTATACAGCGCGTTCAATCGAAAAACCTCCGAATTATCACTGGGGCACAATGGTACATTTGCAATCAAAAACTTCTGCTACAATGAAAAACGCTCTGTGCACCCCACTCGCCTCGCAAGAATCTTGACTTGGGTTCCCAGCCGATCCCGTCTACACTGCAACGACCTGCATATTACTGTAAGTTAGCATTTGTCAGTCTGTCAGTCTGTCAGTCTGTCAGTCTGTCAGTCTGTCAGTCTGTCAGTCTGTCAGTCTGTCAGTCTGTCAGTCTGTCAGTCTGTCAGTCTGTCAGTCTGTCAGTCTGTCAGTCTGTCAGTCTGTCAGTCTGTCAGTCTGTCAGTCTGTCAGTCTGTCAGTCTGTCAGTCTGTCAGTCTGTCAGTCTGTCAGTCTGTCAGTCTGTCAGTCTGTCAGTCTGTCAGTCTGTCAGTCTGTCAGTCTGTCAGTCTGTCAGTCTGTCAGGCTGTCAGTCTGTCAGTCTGTCAGTCTGTCAGTCTGTCAGTCTGTCAGTCTGTCAGTCTGTCAGTCTGTCAGTCTGTCAGTCTGTCAGTCTGTCAGTCTGTCAGTCTGTCAGTCTGTCAGTCTGTCAGTCTGTCAGTCTGTCAGTCTGTCAGTCTGTCAGTCTGTCAGTCTGTCAGTCTGTCAGTCTGTCAGTCTGTCAGTCTGTCAGTCTGTCAGTCTGTCAGTCTGTCAGTCTGTCAGTCTGTCAGTCTGTCAGTCTGTCAGTCTGTCAGTCTGTCAGTCTGTCCGTCTGTCAGTCTGTCAGTCTGTCAGTCTGTCAGTCTGTCAGTCTGTCAGTCTGTCAGTCTGTCAGTCTGTCAGTCTGTCAGTCTGTCAGTCTGTCAGTCTGTCAGTCTGTCAGTCTGTCAGTCTGTCAGTCAGTCTGTCAGTCTGTCAGTCTGTCAGTCTGTCAGTCTGTCAGTCTGTCAGTCTGTCAGTCTGTCAGTCTGTCAGTCTGTCAGTCTGTCTGTCTGTCAGTCTGTCAGTCTGTCAGTCTGTCAGTCTGTCAGTCTGTCAGTCTGTCAGTCTGTCAGTCTGTCAGTCTGTCAGTCTGTCAGTCTGTCAGTCTGTCAGTCTGTCAGTCTGTCAGTCTGTCAGTCTGTCAGTCTGTCAGTCTGTCTGTCAGTCTGTCAGTCTGGCAGTCTGTCAGTCTGTCAGTCTGTCAGTCTGTCAGTCTGTCAGTCTGTCAGTCTGTCAGTCTGTCAGTCTGTCAGTCTGTCAGTCTGTCAGCCTGTCAGTCTGTCAGTCTGTCAGTCTGTCAGTCTGTCAGTCTGTCAGTCTGTCAGTCTGTCAGTCTGTCAGTCTGTCAGTCTGTCAGTCTGTCAGTCTGTCAGTCTGTCAGTCTGTCAGTCTGTCAGTCTGTCAGTCTGTCAGTCTGTCAGTCTGTCAGTCTGTCAGTCTGTCAGTCTGTCAGTCTGTCTGTCAGTCTGTCAGTCTGGCTGTCAGTCTGTCAGTCTGTCAGTCTGTCAGTCTGTCAGTCTGTCAGTCTGTCAGTCTGTCAGTCTGTCAGTCTGTCAGTCTGTCAGTCTGTCAGTCTGTCAGTCTGTCAGTCTGTCAGTCTGTCAGTCTGCAGGTCTGTCAGTCTGTCAGTCTGTCAGTCTGTCAGTCTGTCAGTCTGTCAGTCTGTCAGTCTGTCAGTCTGTCAGTCTGTCAGTCTGTCAGTCTGTCAGCCGCGCCAGTCTGTCAGTCTGCAGGTCTGTCAGTCTGTCAGTCTGTCAGTCTGTCAGTCTGTCAGTCTGTCAGTCTGTCAGTCTGTCAGTCTGTCAGTCTGTCAGTCTGTCAGTCTGTCAGTCTGTCAGTCTGTCAGTCTGTCAGTCTGTCAGTCTGTCAGTCTGTCAGTCTGTCAGTCTGTCAGTCTGTCAGTCTGTCCCTGTCAGTCTGTCAGCCCGTCTGCCCGTCAGCCAGTCAGTCTGTCAGTCTGTCAGTCTGTCAGCCTGTCAGCCGGTCAGTCTGTCAGCCCGTCAGTCTGTCAGTCTGTCAGTCTGTCAGTCTGTCAGTCTGTCGTCTGTCAGTCTGTCAGTCCTGTCAGTTGTCAGTCGTCAGTCTGCGTCAGTCCGTCAGTCTTCGTCTGTCGTTCTGTCAGCCCGTCAGCCCGTCAGTCTGTCAGCTCTGTCAGTCTGTCAGTCTGTCAGTCTGTCGCCTGTCAGTCTGTCAGTCTCGTCTGTCAGTCTGTCAGCCCGTTAGCCCGTGTCAGTCTGGTCGGCCTGTCAGTCCGTCAGTCTGTCAGTCTGTCAGTCCGTCGCCTGTCGTCTGTCAGTCTGTCAGTCTGTCAGTCTGTCGTCCTGTCAGTCTGTCAGTCTGTCAGCTCAGTCTGTCGTCAGCCCGTCAGTCTGTCAGTCTGTCAGTTCGTCAGTCTGTCAGCTTGTCCAGTCTGTCAGCCCGTCAGTCTGTCAGCCCGTCGTCTGTCAGTCTGTCAGTCTGTCGCCCGTCAGTCTGCGTCAGTCTGTCAGTCCGTCAGTCTGTCAGTCTGTCAGTCTGTCAGTCTGTCCGCCCGTCAGCCCGTCAGCCCGTCAGTCCCCGTCAGTCTCAGTCTGTCAGTCTGTCAGTCTGTCAGTCTGTCAGTCTGTCAGTCTGTCAGTCCGTCGTCTGTCAGTCTGTCAGTCGTCAGCCCGTCAGTCTCCGTCGGCCTGTCGCTCGCCAGTCTGTCAGTCTGTCAGTCTTGTCAGTCTGTCAGTCTGTCAGTCTGTCAGTCTGTCAGCCTGTCAGTCTGTCAGTCTGTCAAGTCTGTCAGTCCACGTCCTGTCAGTCTGTCACCTGTCAGTCTGTCAGTCTGTGCAGTCTGTCGGTCTGTCAGTTCTGTCAGTCTGTCAGCTCGTCACCAGCTCCAGTCTGTCAGTCTGTCAGTCTGTCAGCTCTGTCAGTCTGTCAGTCTGTCAGTCTGTCAGCTCCGTCAGTCTCAGGTCTGTCGACTGCCGTCTGTCGTCTGTCAGTCTGTCTCAGTCTGTCAGTCTGTCAGTCTGTCAGTCTGTCAGCTCTGTCAGTTCGTCAGTCTGTCAGTCGCCGTCAGCTCCGTCAGCTCCGTCAGCCTGTCAGCTCCGTCGCCTGTCAGTCCGTCAGCCCGTCAGCCCGTCGCCCGTCAGCCCGTCAGTCTGTCAGCCCGTCAGCCCGGTCAGCTCCGTCGCCTGTCAGTCTGTCGCCAGTCTCGCCAGTCTGCCGCCCGCTCAGCCCGTCAGCCTGTCAGTTCGCCGCCCGTCAGTCTGCCGCCCGCTCGCCCGCCGCCCGTCAGCCTGTCGCCTGTCGCTTCCACCTGTCAGCCTGTCAGCCCGTCAGTCTGTCAGTCTGTCTGCCTGTCAGTCCCGTCAGCTCTGTCAGCCCGTCAGCCTGTCAGCTCCGTCGCCTGTCAGCCCGTCAGCCTCGTCAGCCCGTCAGCCTGTCGTCTGTCAGCCCGTCAGCCTGCCGTCCCGCTCGCTCCGTCGCCCCGTCGCCCGTCGCCCGTCGCCCGTCAGCCCGTCAGCCTGTCAGTCCCGTCAGCTCCGTCAGCCCGTCAGTCCGTCAGTCTGTCAGCCCGTCAGCCCTGTCAGCCCGTCAGTCTTCGCCGTCGCCTCGTCAGTCTGTCAGCTCCGTCAGTCTGTCAGTCTGTCAGTCTGGTCAGTCCGTCTCTGTCAGTCTGTCAGTCCGTCAGTCTCGTCAGCCCGTCAGTCGTCGTCTGTCAGTCCGTCAGCTCCGTCACGTCCGTCAGTCCCGTCAGTCTCGTCGCCTGTCAGCTCCGTCGCCCGTCAGTCTGGTCAGCCCGTCAGTCTGCCGTCTGCCGCCCGTCAGTCCCGTCAGCCCGTCAGCTCCGGTCAGTCCGTGTCGCCTGTCAGTCTGTCGCTCCGGCATGCCACCCGTCAGACCGTCGCCCGTCAGTCTGTCAGCCTTCGTCAGCTCCGTCAGTTCGTCAGCCCGTCGGTTCGTCAGCTCGTCTGCTGTCAGCCCGTCAGTCTGTCAGCTCGTCAGCCGCTCTTCGTCAGTCTGTCAGCCCGTCAGTTCGTCAGTCTGGCGTCTGTCAGGCTCCGTCAGTCTGTCAGCCCGTCAGCCCGTCAGCCCGTCGCTCGTCAGCCCGTCAGCCTGCCCGTCGTCTGTCAGTCGGGGTCGCCCGTCAGCCCGCCAGTCTGTCAGGGCCTGTCAGCCCGTCAGTCTGTCAGCCCGTCAGCCCGTCAGTCTGGGGTCAGTCTGTCATTCAGTCAGCCCGTCAGTCTGCTGTCAGTCTGCCGTCAGTCAGTCGTCAGCCTGGCGTCATTCGTCGCCCGTCAGTCTGTCGTCTGTCAGCCCGTCAGCTCGTCAGTCTGGGTCAGTCTGTCAGTCTGCCGCCCGTCAGCTCCGTCAGTCCGTCGGGCCCGTCAGTCCGTCAGTCCGCCAGTTCGTCAGCTCGTCAGTTCGCCGTCTGTCAGACTGTGTCAGTCAGCCCTCAGGCCCGTCAGTCTGTCAGTCTGTCAGCCCGTCAGTCTTCATTGTCAGCCCGTCAGTCTGTCAGCTCGTCAGTCCGTCAGTCTGTCAGTCTGTCAGCTCGTCACGCCCGTCTGTCTGTCGTCTGTCAGCTGTCGCCCGGTCAGTCTGTCGGGTCTGCTCGCCCGTCGGTCTGTCAGTCTGTCAGTCGGTCAGTCTGTCAGTCTGTCGCTCAGTCCGTCAGTCTGTCAGTCTGTCGTCTGTCAGTCCGTCAGTCCGTCAGTCTGTCTGTCTCGTCAGTCTGTCAGTCTGGTCAGTTCGTCAGTCTGGCTGTCAGTCTGTCAGTCCGTCAGCTCCGTCAGCCCGTCAGTCTGTCAGTCTGTCAGTCTGTCAGTTTCCGTCAGTCGTCTGTCTTGTCAGTCCGTTAATCTTGGTCAGTCCGTCAGTCTATCAGTTCGTCGACTAACAAATCAAGTCATTTGGTCCGTCAGTCCGTCCGGGGCCCATCAGCCCGTCAGCCCGTCAGCTCGTCAGTCTGCCTAAGGTCTGTCAGTCTTCCGTCTGTCGGGCTGCGTACAGTCTGCCAGTCTGTCAGTCTGTCAGTCTGTCAGTCTGTCAGTCTGTCAGTCTGTCAGTCTGTCAGTCTGTCAGTCTGTCAGTCTGTCAGTCTGTCAGTCTGTCAGTCTGTCAGTCTGTCAGTCTGCCTGCCGCGTCGTCTGTCAGCCCGTCGGGGTCTGTCAGTCTGTCAGTCTGAAAATCTTTAACAGCATCGATGGATATTGACAAAAACGTTATACTAGGTCAAACGAAAAATAAATTTTAATATTCGAGCGACGCAAGAATTTCTCCAAAAATAAAGCTCTTTACAGAAAGGACAATGATGTTACGATATATTTTCAAGGATTTTGAAAAGAATACTTGGACAGCATCCTTCGTTGGGGGCGTAAGAGGGCGTACACAACATACCACTTGAGAGCCTTAAGCTATCTGAAATACATAGTTCACGCCAATCCTGGGAATCTATTAACTCGTTAGAGATATCAACGACTTGAAGCGCACCTTCGTGGCTTACATTGAGAGAGTGTAATCTTGGCATCAGTGTGTTTCTAAGAATTTAGTGGTTTCAGCTTGTTCGTGATTTTGTGGCTGAAATAACTTACTTTATGTAGAGTACCTTCAAGACTCTCCTGTCTAATCTCGACATTGTACCTCTTATAGTTAGCGGACTCAAGTCGACTGTGCCAATCCTGATCACCAAAACTTACTCTTATATCGCGTTAAGAGTAATAGTGCAAAATAAGCCATCTGAATTTTTTAAGAGCTACAATGAAGAACCTTTATATTTGCTTAAATAGCTTTGATATATGTCCTTAAATCTATCAAATACGATAACATTTAAAATTTAAAAAATTTTTATTATATTTTTTTAATACCGCTGTAGTCTAAGCATCGTAATCGTAATCACATAATCGAAACTGATAATCAGTCCATGTCTTTGGGATAATTTTAGCATCGTGCTTAAAAAATAAAAATTTTTTGAGTGGAGTTCAGAAATACATGGTGCTTTCCCTTCTGTATTGTTGATAATATAAGTTCAGGAAAATCGGACCTTCATCAATATGATAAAGCTGTTATTGTTATTTTTAAAAGTTATTTTGAAGAAATTCTCGTGTTCTTCCTTAAATACAATTTCTCTACTATAAAAGAGACAATTCAATCAGATAAATTTTTATTTTTAAATAAGAATAGTACCAAAAAATGTAAGCTTCTAAATAAAAAATCAATTTTACAGGAAGATCAAAAAACGAAAAGATATTATATTTCCTTTGAACTTTTAGCAACTTCTAGCTGATTGGGATCAGCATATTTTCAACAAATTTTTTAGAATGCACGCATACAAGTGATAACTACAAATATCATCAACCCATTTATAAATTTATAACTTCAATGACAAAAATAGGGATGGATGTAATGCAGCTTCCTAGTGCTGGGGAACGCCAGTAATTGTAATATTGACATAGTCCAGCAAGTCCAGTCGAAGTCGATTGAGAGCAATCACCGGGGCACCGTAATATGTTCGCAAATTACAAAAACATACACCGAGACTTAAACATTCTACCAGTCAAAGAAGCGACGCAATCAGAAGAAGGAAACGTACTTTATTAAGCTATCGCTGCAACCCTTAACCACCCGGCGAGAGGGGCCAACGAGGTCGAGCAACCAATGATGCCTTCGTCGCAATGATTCACTCCGGCTCCAGCGACCGACTGGAGGTACGCGCAACCAGAATGCAGTCTTAGTATACTTTTTGTTAAATTTTAATGTTAAGACTCTGTCTCAAAAATCAAGAGTATATTCAATAAGTAAAAGCAAAGCTCAACCAAAAGTTAAGAAACAGCTTTTGGTATCGATGGGAGCTGAGTGAAGCTGAAGGCTAACAGGGTTTCGTCGCAAATGACTTACCCACTCCAGTTAATCGACTTGAGGTACGGTGCAACTAGAATGCAGTCTTAGTATACTTGTTAAATTTTTAATGTTAAGACTCGTCTCAAAAATCAAGAGTATGGAAGTAAATAAGTAAAAGCAAAGCTCAAAAAAAAGTTAAGAAATAGCTTGGTATCGATGGGTATTGATGTAGCTTGCATAGGCTGTTGCAAATGATAGCAACTCATAGTGTAATGTTTCTTGATCAGTATGCCAGTAAATGCCATGAGCCTTGCCATCAAAACATTTGTATTCCATTAAGGTGAAAATAGTTCTTGTTTGTTAGGTGAGTCTCCTGATATCGGCTATTGGTCAGTCATACAATGTCATAGGAACTGCGAGCGCTCGTGGCTTGCTGTGAAATGCCATTCGTATTCCAGAAAATTATTTTTACGGAAACCATCTAAGCAGATTCGGGGGTTTGATTAATAGCTCCATAAGGGGTTTTGAGAGCGTAGAAGATCCTGCAGCGTTTTGCTGTATTGCTACCATTGTGTCTTTCGTTATAATACTAGAATTTCTCTCACGCCGTTAGGCAATTGAGTGTTCATAGTTGTATGTTGAAGCCAGTACCTTCTGGATTCTGTTTCAATATTGCTTGCCGCACTGTAACAGTGGTTTGGTGGCCTGTCAGTTTAGTTGCGCATAGCAGTCCCGTTGTTATAACTTAACGCTAATGCAAAGAAACTCCAGAGGTCGTGGACGAAAGTATATATGGATAACTGTTGTTACAGAATTTCGAGGAGCAATTATTTGTTGCCCTTAGTTGGCTTTTCAACTCTTTATAGATAGGATAACCTCTGTAATTTGCAGTGCGGTTACCCTTGCAAATACTACATTTTTTGTGGGGGCCGGGCATAAGACACTCCACGGCGGTTTTTGTAGATGTGCCGCTTGGACATAATAAGCCGGGAGACCTGAGCATGCTCTCTCCGTATTTGTTTTTTGCAGTATTGCACTTTTGCCTGTTCTGTTAACTTCACCGTTCTTATGGAGAAGTAGGGGTTATTTCGATTGGACAAGAGCCGACGTTCGTCTTGTTGTTTCTGCCGCCAGAGTCTTGCTCATAATGGCTTTTTTGTTACAGATATTACGCTCTTACGCGTTGCCTTTATTTGTAACAAACTGTAAATATCACTTATCTTAAAACACTGGGGCAATTGATCATTTCCAAAGCACGTGAGCACAAGTAGCCATGTGCAACATACCTGAGCGTCTTTTCGCGAAATAGAATTCGCCATTAGACAGACTTAGTGCCTGCGCCGCTTTAATAACTGGAGGCGTTAATTTTAGTGTACCAGTCCTTAGCACAGCTTCATTTCGATCTATATCCAGAAAAAAAAAATAGTTCATCATAAGCTTGTCTTAATAGTGATTTATCTAATCTTTGGAATATTTTACAAAGATTTATATCGTTTGTGTTTTGCTACATCCCGTCAGTTAATATCAGCAAAGATGTTAATCATTTACTACGCTTTCTTGTTCTCCATCGTCTCATGTTACGGAGCTTGATTAGTCATTTATAGGAGTAGGAGTGAGCGGCGATAAATGAAACGGTTTCTAAATATCACTTTTTAATGCCATAAATTTCTAAGTAAATGTTAAAAATGGTGTACATAGTTTACAAGCAGATTCTTACGAACAGTAAAAATAATAAATGAAGATACCCTTAAAAGATGAGATAAGAAGAAACTGCGAAGGAGACGCTATATGGGACAATAAGATACCCACATTGTTATACAACCTTAAAATATTAATTTTTCTAGTAGAAATTGACAAACTGCCATGTGCGTTTTCGCTCTTTCTATGTTCCGATTTGAAAAATCTTGTCATCGATGGATATTGACAAAAACGTTATACTAGGGTCAAACGAAAAAATAAATTTTAATATTATGGACGCAAGAATTTTTCCGTGGTTTGTATGTTACAGAGGACGCATCGATACGTTACGGATATATCAGCGATATTAAAGAATACGACTAAGCAGTTGTTCCTTGTTGGGGCGTAAGAGTGGGCGTGGCTGGCTAATGATAATACCTTGAGATGCGCTGTTATCTGAAAATAATATAGTCTTAATGCTTTCTTTAGAAATCTTATTGTTCATGAGTCAAGTCGTTGATAAGTGACTTTTACTTTTTCACCTTTTTTGGGGGTATTATATTGAGAGTGTCCAAAGTTTCGGGAAGAATTTAGCGGTTTCAGTTGTTCGTGATTTGTAGGCTGAAATAAACTTAATCTGTGTAGAGTACCGAGTATCTCCTGTCTAATCTCGACATTGTATCTCTTATAGTTCGTTAGACTCTGGATAAGTCGACTGTGCCGTTAATCCTGATCAATTAAACTACCCTTTTACGTTGAAGAGTAACAGAAAAAAAGCCATTTGATTTTAGGTTCCCACAATGAATTCAACCTTTGTATTTGCTTAAATAGCTTTGACATTCACTTAAATCTATCAAAGTCACGATAACATTTTAAATTTAATGATCATTTCTTACCTTGTATTATTTTTTTAATACCGCTGTAGTCTAAGCAATCAATCGCAATCATAATCGAAATCATAATCAGTCCATGTCTTTGCTTAAGAATATAAAATATTTGATTGAGTTCAGAAATACGGTGCCTTTCCTTTCTTTATTGTTGATAATATATAATCAGAAAAACAGACTTTATTTCATAATATGATATAGCTTTATTGTTATTTTTAAGTTATTTTAACCGAAATTTCGTGTTCTTCCTTATACAATTTCTCTACGTATATAAGATTACCCAATCAGATAAATTTTTATTTTTAAATAAGAATAGTGCCAAAAAATGTACTTCTAAATAAAAAAATCAATTTAACAGGAAGAACAAAACGAAAAGATATTATATTTCCTTGAACTTTTACCAACCTTCTTTAGCTGATTGGGATCAGCATTTTTCAATAAGCATTTCAGAATGCACGTACAAGATAAATACAAATATCATCAACCCATTTATAACTTTCGAAGAACTCATATGCTGCCGTGATCCTGTATTTTTAAATATCCATGGTATTCGTGGAGATGGCATGGCTCCAGTAGGGTTGATAGTCTTTTCATATCCGTTACGTGCGGAAAGATACGTGATCACTGAAATGTATATGTAGAATATTATTTAATGTAAGTAAATTCGGTGAAAACGTTTTCAAAATATATTTATATTTAACTTTGGCAAGCGAAATACTTTTACAGTTAATACTTTTACAGTTACTTTTACAGTCATGTCATGTTTATAGTAATATTCTTTTATTGATATTGTTAATTTAACATTTCTTTTTAATGTATTTCCTAGAAATTTCTGACTTCTGCAAAATTATGCCGACGTCTACCGACCGCCGTGAAATGACGAATATTAATGGATTCTGAGTGGTATTTCCCGCGACGGCTTTAGTAAAACCATATCCCGAGCAACAAAGAAAGAAGAGCAAAGGTAAAGATCCCCAACACCTTGGCAAAAGGTTAAATGGGCTTTGTTGGGCCAAGCAGCCAAAGACAAAGACGGGATGGAGGAAAGCGTGGGGGTTTATAAGCAGTTTCTCTATTTCATTTGGTTGTTCCAGTTTCGCATGCGCTACCGCGTTACTTTGTAGCGCATGCGCTTTTGGGAGCTTTTGTAGAACTGCTTTACCTCGAAGCTTTTGTTGCATTCTGCTTCTGCATTCGGGGTGGTTTTGTTGCGGAGTTGGTTTGGTTTTGAATTGAACTCGGAAAAATAATATTTTGGAAATTGAATTGCCTTGGTTTGTTTATTATACAGCAATTAAAATCACCCCATTTGGATTATTGTGATCCCTTTAAGCAAAAGCCACGGATCTTGTTGTTTTTGTTGTCATAATCGGAGGAATCCCAGACACCTTAATGGAGTCTGGAGCTGAAGCCACTGTGTGAGCTGCTGCAAGCAGGGAGAAAATGCTGCGGAGACGAGCAGAAGTGACTTGTCCAGAAATGGAGGTCAAGTCAGAGTCGCAGACAGAAAAAGTCCATCGAAGAGTTGCGCTCGACTCGTGTTCGTATTGACGGTCTAAATGCGAAGACTCACGATTTTGAGGTCTTGTGCGACTAATTCTGGGATAACGTCTTACTCGTATTCATCTCAGGACTTAATTGCAGCCTCACAGACGTGCTATTCTCGGCAAAACCGAAAGACATGGCGTCAGCGTATGCTGTGACACTATTTACGAGTACGACTATGATGCAATTCAATTTAAATGGGAAAATCCCTGCCAATGGCAGGAATTAACATAAGCCTTTTAGTTGACAAGGGCGCTGTTAAAAATTGTATCAATCCATACGAAAGGCATCCGCCCGGTCGAATCCCCATTTGCAATCCATTCAATTCCTGGCGGGACCACAATGATGAAGAACTGTTTCGTGTCAATATTCAACTTAAAGACAACCTCCTTCATCTTGCCACACCTAAACTCATTAGACGCGATCATCTCCCTAGACTTATGAAACCAGGCAGGCATATAGCTTTGCCTAGCCTCCGGTTCTCAAATTCAGGAACTGCTTAAGAACTGCATCATCCAAAATACAAAGTCCCCTACAATAATAATAATAATGTAAAAGTGTCCCTACAATAACTCAATATAAAAAGGACTCTGACGAATCAAAAAACAGATGCACGAGGCAAGGAAAAATACTTCACTGCTCGACCTAAAGTCTAGCTACCATCAAAACACTCTCGCTGAACGCAGCGGTGAGAAAACTTTATTCTCAATAAACGGAGGGAAGTATGAATTCCAAAGCTTCCATTTTACGTTTATGAAAATGATGCCCATGTGAAGCTCTTAGATTGGGTTCTATAGAACGATTACGATGCAAACATGACCATATCGGCGCAGGGTTCATTATAACCAGCTATTTTAGACCCTTTTTCGAAGATTTTGCATTAATAGCGAGACCCATTTCGGATATACTGAAAGGTGAAAACGAAAGTGTTAGTAGCAACAACGACCCTTTCAGAACCTGTGCAATATCCCAGCATCTGAGGACGCCATCCTCAGGTATCCGTATTACAAAAAGGCGTTTGATCTAACAACAGATCACCACCTACAGCATGGTGGTAGTTCTGCATAGTAAGGACACTACCTAAATTGCAGCACTATCTGTACACCGTAAAGATATAAGATATAAACATCTGCAAAAGTCAAATGCTGATAATCGGTAAATCAGCATTTGACTTTTGCAGTACCGATATCCAATCCGAACGCGAATATTAAGAGAATATTTTTGGAACCAGGAGGTCGGAGGCGCCCGTGATGAGGAATTTAAGCTGCGTTGACGCCGAGCGAGGCCGACTTTTGTATATCCTTATACTGCCAATACGCTGTACGGAGCTGGTCGCCAGGTGGACACATACGCGCTTTCGGATGAAAAATTCTCCGTCACGATGATCGACGACGAGCTACGGTGGAATCTGGGAGTGCGAGGCGAACATTTAATATTGAATATTTAATGGTTTGGAGGAAGGGCCAGCAGAGAGCCCTCCAACATGGGGAGCCTGGAGATAAGTGGAACGTGTACGCTGTTTCAAGCCTGAGTATGCCGATTCGTGCACAAAGGATTTTCGACGACACTACGGTGAAAGTGGGGCGTCGCTACCAGACGGCATTACTCTGGAAGCACGACTACTCAGTTCTGACACGGAGGTACGAGATGGCGCACAGTCGACTGATCAACGTCGAGAACAAGTTGAAGCTTAACGCGCAGCTAGCGTTGGAATACGATCGTATCATCAAGGATCCAAAAAAGGACTATGCGAGGAAGCTGCAGCCGGATAAGGTCACTGTGGCAAGTGACCGGCTATGGTATTTGCCACATTTTGGTGTCAAAAACCTGAACAAGACCGGTAAGGTCTGGCTTGTGTTCGATGCTGCAGCCAAGGTTGGAGTAACCTCGCTAAATTCAGTATTTCTACCCTCGACTC
Organism: Drosophila eugracilis; assembly: GCF_018153835.1. NCBI lineage: Eukaryota > Metazoa > Arthropoda > Insecta > Diptera > Drosophilidae > Drosophila > Drosophila eugracilis. The sequence continues at coordinate 12,545 of NW_024572177.1, read as the reverse complement.
GAATTATGCCAGTTTTCATCCAGCTCACCCATCGTGAAAGCGGCGTTGGAACAATCTGGACAAGTCCAGAGCGTCGGATGGGGTGAGGTTGAGCAAAAGATCCTTGGAATGCGCTGGCAGGTAGCCACGGACGACTTCAGATTCAACATGGAGTATCACCGAGTGCTATGCAGGGGAGGGGACTATTTAAACCTGCTGATGTCAAAGTTTGACCCATTGGGATTCCTGTGCTGCCTGATGATTACAGCGAACCTGTCGTTGAGAGAGATCTGGAGGAAGAAGATGCAGTAGGATGAGCCACTACCGGAGGAGATAGCAAAGCTTTTGCGCCCTGGCGCAGGGAGATGGACGCCTTGTGTGAAGTGTATGTAGTTTATTATTATGTGGATAATTGAGTAGGAATTAAAACTATAAATCGCTCTTCACACGTTGTTCTTCTCCAGTTTTCTTCTAGCTCTTTTTATCGTCCCTTGGCAACACTACTAACTAGGCGTTTCACAACACTATCGGGCTATCGATAGGGTTGCGAATTAGGCTCTGTTCACAGTCGGCCTCTCCTGACAAATCTCTGCGTCCTCGCAGGATACATGGTGGTTGATCATCCTCCAAATGGTCGTCGTCATCTGGTGGTAGCTCGCACCACGGTTTTATCTGGTCGGACGAATACACCGACTTGTAGTGCCTCTGCTTCCGTCGGGCGAGAAGGATATCTTCGACTAGATATCTGCCGCTTGGCTGGACTCTGCTGATCATAAAAGGACCTTTGTAGCGAGGCTCCAGTTTACGTGATGTTCCTGTGCTGAACGGGTCGTTCTCGACCAACACAAGGTCTCCAAGGCTGTATTCGGTTGGCTTAGAATGTTTGGCATCGTAGCGTCTCTTGGCAGCAGCTCGGTGATCGTTGACTGAAGTCGCAGCATCTGCTCTTAGCTGTTCCAATTCGGCATCTGTTAGCATCTTTTGTTTCTGGCTTTGGATGACGTTGGTTATCATGTTCTTCAAAATGTCGCGGGGCTCGTAACCGTAAAGAAGCTGAAATGGGGAGCCTTTAGTAGTGCTATTTACCATGGTATTAATGCTCCACTGGATTGATCGAATATTGTCATCCCAACGCTTGTCGTTGTCATTTGAAAGCAATAACATTGACAGAATTATGCGGTTTGTTCGCTCTGCATGAACATTGGCTCTCGGTGTCCTTACAGCATTGAGGATTTGCTTCACATTGTTCGACTTGCAGTACTTCTCGAAATCCTTGGACGTAAAAGCTGTACCACGATCGGTTACAATTCGATTTGGCAGTCCCAAGTAGCTGGTGACATCTTGTAGTACATCCAGGACGTGCTTTGTTGCTGTACTTTTCACCGCTCGTACTATTGTGAATTTGGTAAAGGCGTCGACTATCACAAGAATGTGTTCGTTTTTTTTGGAACTCTTCGGAAATGGTCCCAGGTGATCCATGTATGGTGGAAAATGGAATCCGCTTGATGTCATCGTAGTGGTACTGACCTTCCTGGCGTCCACCTGGTGATTTGGAAAATGCACAGCCCACGCAGGACTTGGTGTAGCTTTTCACATAGTTTCGCATTCGGGGAATTCAAAACAAGTTCAGGATTCGAGTCATTGTCTTCTCGGTGTTTATGTGTAGTCGGTGCTCAGTCGGTAATAACCTTGATCTTCTTGCCATAGATGTAGTACGTGAATCGCTCCAAGGATTCCATGACAGCTAGAGCCACAAGTTCGTAGCTGTGATAGTTCTTCTACGGTTTGGAAGTAGCTCGGCTATAGTACGCGATTGGTTTCAGCTGATCGTCTTCACGTTGTAGCAACACTCCTGCTGAGCCAACGTCACTGGCATCAGTATGCAGTTCATGATCGGCATCTAGGCGAAAACTGGAGACAACTGGATTCGAAATCAGGCAACTTTTCAGCTCATTGAAGTCATCTTGTTGTGACGCTTCCCAAATGAATGGCTGATCCTTGCGCAATAGGATTCTTAACGGTGCTAATATAATGGCATATCTAGCGACGAATTTGCGGACATAACCGGTGAGATCCAAAAACTTATACAACTCACACTTGTCAAAGTTAATCCGCACTCCTTTAAAACTTTCAGGATTCTCTCAAGCTTCTCGTACATCTCCGCGAACGTTTGACTACCAATAAGGATATCGTCCATGTAGTGAATCATGTCTGCTTTCTTTACTCTCTTCTGTAGCTCGGCCATGAGTCGATTGAAAACAGCGGGCGCGTTTTTCAACCCGAGTGGAAGTCACTTGAACTCGTACAATCCGTCTGTGGTGATGAAGGAAGTAAACTTTCGACTCTCTGGGGCTATCTCAATCTGATAATATCCACTGTTGAGGTCCAGGGATGAAAAGTATTCAAATCTTTTAGCTTCATGCAAACGCTCCTCGATGTTCGGTACTGGGAAATTTTCCTTCCTGATCAGCTTGTTTCGGCGGCGATAATCGAAACATACGATCGCTACCATTCGGCTTCTTGATGAGCACCACCGGGCTGGCGTACTCGGATGTGGATGCTGTGATGATGTCCTGTTTGAGAAGCTCGTCAACCATTTTGCTGACGACTTCCTTCTTTGGCTCGGAAACTCGATATGAGCTACTGGCTGACTGCTCTCGACGATGATGTCTGCTTTGACTACGCTTGTCTTTCTAATGCCTTCAAATCCTGTCGAGAAAACATCGGCGAACTTCTCCAGCAAGCTGCGCATTTGATCACTTTCGGTTTTGTTGTGGAAATTGTCCAGAAGTTTTGCGATCTTGGTATCGCTTGCAGGGGCTATCGGCTGATAAACTGCTCTTCCGATCCTTGACTCGTCTGACTTGAAATTCAGTTCGAGGTGAGCGCTGAGGATGACGTCCTGTCCCAAAAGGAAGTCCTCCTGGAATAGATGGTCGTCTGCTACGTAAACTTTAGCTGTAATCGATTTTCGATCTATGTCCATGTTCAAAATCATCGATTCTGTGAGGGTTCATGAACGTCCACAAATGCCTCTTATTTTCATAGAGCACTTGGAGCGCTCAGCGTTGACTTGCTGAGCAACTGATTGGCGGATGATACTGGCCTGACTACCTGTATCGATGAAGGCGCTGTAATCGTGCAATTGCACGCAGATTCTCCTGGTGAAAAGCTTGTCCTTATTTGCGGCTCCTAAGCGCATAACATTGGAGGCTTGGCATGCTCCATTTGGCTGTAATTTTTTGAATTTGGTACAGCTTGAATTGTTCCTTTCTTTCGGGCACGAATTGGCGAAATGTCCCATATCTCCGCAATTGTAACACTTCAGGGATTCCTTCGACCTGGCGGCTTAACATCGATGTCTGGCTTTTGCTCAAAGGTACTGGCTTTTGTTGAAAATTCTTTCTTAGTCACGGAGTTGCTTCATGGTCGAGAAATGAATAGCTGCAATACTGTTTTGCAATTCTCGATGCTGCAGACCTTAGCGGACGTATCTTATGACCGCTGCTTCGCTGAGCTTTTACCGCACCCCAATTGCGGACATCCTGAAACAGTATTCCTTTACCGTCTCCTTAGATCGCCTGGTTGCATTGGCCATGCTGAAATGCACTTCAGCTTCGTCTGGGTTTGCGCCGAACTCGTCCTGTATGGCTTCGGCGAAGTTTTTCCATGTCGTGTGTAGAATGGGGGATGAATCTAACCACATCTTGGCTAGACCTTTTAGACGTGTATAAATGGCGAGCAATAGGAACTTCTCGTCCCACTGATACGCATCAACTACCTTGTTGACGCGATCAATGAATTGATTGACTGAAAAGGCGTTGTCGTCGCTGGGATCATACTCTGGCAAAGTGTTGGCGATTTCCTTGACTGATGATTGCCTTACATTGCTGGTAGCTTGCGTAGGAATATTCCTTTCGTTGGTGATCTCATCGATGTCCAAATCGATGATGTGCTGCTGCTGCTGATTTGGTGCTTCTGCTGGTGCTGCCGTGCTCATTTGAAGGGTCACTAATTGAGCATGCCTTTTAGCTCCGTCATCTCGTTCTGCAATTGAGAAATTGCCGCTGACTGCGTTGACATCGCGTTTTCTTGCTGCATGGTGAGTCCCACTGCTGGCAGCTCTACGTCTTCCGATTATTCAAAATCTATAGGCCTTTGAACCAATTCGGCTCTTGTGCCGGAAACTGATACGTTTCTCGAACGTGGCAGCAACCTTAACTCGTCGCCTTTAAGAACCGCTATTCCTGCCATTATTCACTGTTCTTGAATTTACTTTTAGCCAAATTGACACTTCCCTTGTGCGAACGTGACTACAATAACTACCTCGTGAGCGAGACAGCTATACATATGTACCTCGCGATTCTTGAAATTCACCAACACACATAACTTCTGTGTATGTGTATATGTTCTCTGGCTTCTAGAGACTTCTTCCGGGACTTCTGCGGCCACAGGCTCACTAAGAATCCTGTCCGTCTGCTTTGCTTCCACGGGCTCACTAAGATTTCCGATCCTTCTGCTTGGTTCCACAGGTTCACATAGATTCCCGATCCTTTTGCTTGGTTCCACGGGTTCACATAGATTCCCGATTATTTTGCCTTGAATCCGTCTGCACAACACATCCGTTATTTGCACTTTCCTTTGTCACATAGACCTTTGGAAAGACATCCCATCGCAAACTTTCAACGCCGATGATTCTTGCTGCTTTTCCTGGAATTCTAGCACAACTTTCCCGCTCCACGCATATCCAACCTCAACTATCCCACTTCTGAACTGTGAAGGGTAGCTTTTTGAGTGGTATGTACTTTATTATTATGTGGATAATTGAGTAAGAATTAAAACTATAAATCGCTCTGCACACGATGCTTCTCTCTAGTTATCTTCTAGCTCTTTTTATCGTCCCTTGGCAACACTACTACCTAGGCGTTTCACAACACTATCGGGTTATCGCTAGGGATGCGAATTAGGCGCTGTTCACACTTGGGACAATTCCGATGCTCTCGCCACTGTTTTGGGCATGGAGCATTTTAAATTATTGAGTTGCACGTATTCGTGAATGCAAGTCGCGATGTCTGGTTTTCGGAACCAGACTGATGATCACTGTCAAGAAGGAGTGGACATCAGCGAGACGGTGTTATGGCCGGAGTCAAAAACGGTGCTGAGATGGATCGGCAGTTTGTTGGCATCCTAGTGGTGGAGATTTTGGAGTCGTAGAAGGTTTCCCAGTGCCGATGGGTACTCAGAGCTGACAATGCAGCGGATGATGCGACGCGGTCGCAGATTAAGGCAAACCTTAGCCCGGAATCACGTTGGCGCCTGAGGATGGCGTGTTCCAGATGCACTTGATGAATAGAAGATTCCCAGTGAGTTCGCATTGGTGGCCGCATAGGAATTTGCCATTCCGTTCCTGAGATTCTCGAGCATCAGTGGCCGGGTGAGGACAGCAGCCTGGGTCTTGAGGTTTGCGCGCTGGTGCCGCAAGCCGAGAAGCAAGCTCGAGCAGTACGGACTCACTGCAGTGGAGTGTGACGCCGCGGAGAACCACTTAGTCAAACAGGCCCAACTTAAATCGATCCCCGACGAGATGAGGTCAGCGTAATGCGGAAAGTACGTCGCCAGCTCGAGTGAGATTCGAGGTCTGGCGCCTTACGTTGATAAACACGGAGCTCTGCTAGCTCATGGCAGAGTTAATGACGCGCTATGTATGCCGTACAGTGCGAGGAGGCCCGTAATGCTGTCACACAGGCACAGTCTTACGAAATTAATTGTGAGGCACTTTCACGCCCAGATGAAGCATCACAACGTGAACGCGACGATTGCTCAGATCCGGACGAGATTCTGGGCCACGAAATGAGACGAGTAATCTCGTCGTGCATCAAGTGCAAGTTGCAGTGAACGCCGCCGATAATAGGATCCAGAGGATCGACTGGAAGCGGGGGATAGCAATTCAAGTACACCGGATTGGCCTACTTTGGACCACTGCTGGTGACTGTCTCCCGCCATAGAGAAAAGCGCGTTGTTCACGTGCTTGACGACAAGGGCGCATGACCTTTCGACGGATTTCTGCATAATAGCGATCAGGAACTTCGTCTGCCATAGAGGACCAGTACATAGACTGTGAAGTGATAACGGCAAGAACTTCGTGGGAGCTGACAGGGAGGCCAGACGATTTGAAGACGTGTTCGAGACGGAGAGGATACATAGTGAGTTGTCCAGCTGAAACATTAAATGGGTTTTCAATTGCCCATCGAACACGTCTGAGGGCAAAGTATGGGAGCGGATGGTGCAGAGCGTCAAAAGAGTGGTGCGCCATACCCTGAAGGAAGTCGCGCCGAGGGATCATGTGTTGATGAGTTTCATGATCGAGGCGGAGAAAGTGGTCAACTCGCATCCGCTGAACCTCTTGCCGGTGGATGGGACCAAGAGGCTACGTTGACGCCAAAAGACATGAACAAGGGAGCAGCTAACCAGCACATTACAGGTTCATACCCTTGCTTTTGCTCTTTTTCTTGACCGTAACGTCGGCTCACATCTCCAACTACTTCCAGGCCAAGTACATCCACGTCATCGACGGAAGGGTCTTAGTGTAGGAAGAATACATTACATCGAGCGAATCTTCCGAATAAGTGGAGGAAACCAACAACATTGACGACATGTTTCCGCAGTCCCACTAACTTCGAAGCATTGAAATCGCTCATCTCCGGGACTTGCTCGACTCGTTGGGTGTTCTTCACAGGGTAGCTAGGAGGATAGACTTCTTAGTGGCCGCGTTAAAGGTTGTAGCAGGGACACCTGACGTAAACGACTTAGAGAGGTTTAATTTACAGAAGCACAATTAATTAATTTTTCACTATCATTTGTTGACTTAGCTTTATCTATATGTATTACTGATGCTCCGAAAAAAACAGTAAACAAATAAATATCAACAACCTCAAACATTATATTAACGTAATAAAATATCTCTCAAACGCAAAGTTTAACTACAACACATCTATACTCCTAAATGTAACAAAAGCAACCATAGTCTCAAAAGCAGACCACGGTCTTCCAATCTACGGCTACTGCCCGTACAAAATACTGCGAAAAGTAAAGTCAACAATCAATACATCCTTTTTACTGCCCTCGGAGCCTTCAGAACCACCCCAACAAAAAACATACTTTACGAAGCAAATGCAGACGCCTTAAAAGAAAGACGAGAGTCTCTTTTTTTATCGACGCAATATAAAACACTAACATTAGCGAACACTATATATTAAAGGACCGTAATCATCTACAAAAATACAATAATACATTTAAATTACTTTGGATCCCCGGTCAAGTAGGAATACCTGGAAACGAACTTGGAAACGCCCTAGCCAAAAACGCTTCAAGACAACCACTTACAATGATAGCTTAAACACACGGGACATATTAAAATATATTAAAACACCTCTCGAAAATGCAATTAAACATATTAAAAACTTCTCGCTGGTACCAAGCAATTAATAATCCCCAACTCAACTGCCACCAAATTACCAAAAACATTCACTCATCGGTCACACGTAGAGACTAGATAATAATAACAAGGCTCAGGCTTGGACACATAAAATTATAGATACACACTATATTGACCCAACTGAAACCAGGATCTGTCCGTTCTGCAATAATACCAACGATGCCTTATCAATTAATCATTTACTGACTAACTGCAAGTCACTAAACTGCCAAAGGCAACTTACATTTAAAAACACCAATCTACTAGAATCTATCTCAAACCCCACACTACCAAACATTATAAAAATAATACTATTTCTGAAAAATACAAACTTATATCACCTCATTTAAGATCATTTCAATTTTTCCAACACGTATATATAAAATAGTACTCATGTAAATATTGTAAAAAACCGAGCTAAAGGCCCCCGTTGCCATTGCTCAATATTACCGCTACCTACTAATTTTAAATTACTTGGTAGCTCTGCATAAATAAATAGATAAATAAATAAATATATAACAGATCCTGCGGGTGGACACTGAAGGGGGATGTTCCCAAAAATGAAAAAAGTTGAATTTGTAGGCACTTACCATAAGAATGGCAAGCTTTGTGGGACTTTCTTGAGGGCCTACATTTATGTAGGTTTATTAGTACCTGTGCTTCAATTTCAGTTAATGTCTTTCTGGTTTTTATACCCGTTACTCGTAGAGTAAAAGAGTATATTAGAGTAAAAGGGTATATACGAGTAACGGGTATATTAGATTTGTTGAAAAGTATGTAACAGGTAGACCCTATAAAGTATATATATTCTTGATCGGGATAAATATCGAAGACGATTGAGCCATGTCCGTCTGTCCGTCCGTCCGTATGAACGCTGAGATCTCAGGAACTATAGCAGATACAAAGTTGAGATTAAGCATGAAGATTATTGAGGTCCCGGGACAGCGCAAGTTTATTTCAGCATCCTACCACGCCCACTCTAACGCCCAACTAACTTTTACAACTTTTCTAACTATTAGAGCTAGAATGTTGAAATTCAGTATGTATAAACTTTGGATGCCAGCGCATCTTTTAGTGTTATTATTATCCGGCTATACCATACGCCCACCAAGCTCAAAAGACGGTTTTAGAAAGTTCGGATTAAGCATTTAGGTTTTTATGATGCCCCAAATGCGAATTGTTTTTTTCCATCTAGCCACGCCCAACCTAACGCCCACAAAACCCGAAAAACCAAAAATGCAAAAATCTCGGGAACTAAATGAGCTAGAAAGTTAGGCTTAGGAATATGTATTTTAGAGATGCCACTGCAACTTCATCCGGCTACACCCACTCTAACGCCCACAAACCGCGGAAAACTGTGGAGTTTATAATAATCATTTGACTGTATAACTTATTTCTCTAAATATCTATCGATTTACAAAAGATATTTTTTACTTAAGAGGAAATTTAGGTTATAAGGCCTCACATGGGCAGTGACGTCACTATCAGTTACTCGACATGCTTTCTCCGACAATAGGTGGCGCTTGGGGAATTTCCACTAGCAAAATAAATATTTTAAAATTGTGTAAAACAGGAACGGGTATCTTACAGTCGCGGCACTCGACAATAGCATTTCCTCTTGTTTTTTATTTAATCCCGTAATTAAATAAAACAGTTGTTTCTTTTTAAATTTTTAGGCCGATAATTTAAATTATGGTTTCGCTTTACGTGTTCCAACTCCGATCCTCACTTCGGAAGCAATATTCATTGTGCATCGAAGCCAAAGTAAATAAACTGTTTTTATTTGACACTTCATTTTTTGTAACGCTATCTGGCTTGTAGCATGCGCACATATAGAGTACACACTATACTGGAAATAAGTAAGAAACACTTGTAACATTTTGTTGCAATGCTGACGTAATCAAAAGAACCAAAAATATTTCAAGTGCATTGCAATTGATTGCACATATATGCCTGGGAACAATATAAGCGCAGCGTGGACATGTTTTATACAGCAGACGGGTCAAGTGCTGAGCATACTTATATGTATGTATACATAATAGTATACATAAGGAAACCACTGCGCTGCGCAGTCAATTAAAAGCAATATATTTTTCTGATTAGGATTTTTTCATTTTGAACGAAGTTTTTAAAGCCTTCCTATTCGCTATATTTGCTCCATTGAGAGAGATAATTAAGAATGGTCTGTTATATCCACTAGCGGTTGTCGTAGCTCAGGACCATCTTCCACTAAAAATGGCTCTATTTGAATCTGATATATCTTTGCACAAATTCATTACGGTTTGTAACGGTCCTGCTTTGGGTGAGCTGGGACAGTTCACCGGATACCAGCAGTTCGTTCCAACATTTATTTGATGTCAGATATGGTTGCTGAAAAGAAGGTTCCACCCAGAGTAGAACGCGGGTTGATATGGTCTAGAATGTCGTCGAGTCGTTTATTGCATATTTATGGTTACGGAGTTAATTGTCGGGGCAGCCGCTAGTCTCGGATGTCGGCGGTCCGTAGGGCTAAGAGGGAAAGTTCCCGGCGAGGTGGGCTCAGCTTCCTGTTCTTTGAAGTGTGCCGTGGGGCCGCTTGGGTCGGGCCGTCTCCGTAAAACCGCTAGCTAAGAATGGAAAGGGGAATGGGAGTGATGGCTCGCGAGAGAGTGTACATGTGTTGAGAGAGAGTTGGCTTCTGGGGTCCATCAGGTGAGAGAATGACTGGAGGCCCAGTGGGTCCCCCGTACGAGAGAGAGTGCGAGGCCCTTTGGGTCCGCCGCGTGTAGTTTGCAAAGACCCTGTGGATCTAATGCGAGAGAGAACGAGAGGCCCGTTGGGTCCGCCGCGTGTAGATGGCAAATACCCTGTGTGGTACCCCGATGGCGGTGCCCATCAAACCACAATATGTCGATGGCTATATGCTGGTAAAGGTGGCCTCTGCGGAGGCAGGCTGATCTTACCTGATCGATGCTGACGGCAAAGGTGAAGTTTTCTAGGGAACCGGTCCTCCTTATATACCCCGTGGCTGGAGTCAGTGTGACAGTTCCCGGAAATCCCTTTGGCTGTGTGACAGGTTGTTGCGCGCCTACATATACAAATTCAAAATATGTTTATTCCATTCAGCTCTCCTTATATCTACAAAACAACCTATAACTATGTACTTCATGATTATTCATGATTATTATACTGTGCCCTGTTCGTCTTTACTAATTCCTTATATGCGCCCACCGGGGCGTCATACTGGACCTCTGTTTGAGAAGCTGGCGTGAATCGTCTGACCGTGATCAGGCAACCCCGCCCGAAGATGACCAGCCACGTCCTGTCACCTGCGGGCACCAGCATACTCTTCTTCTGACCGAGCCGCTTCTTGGACCACAGCTCCTCGATGAACTCACGGGTGGCGGGCCGTAGAACGATGCCTACTGGCACGTTCCAGTCTCTCTGCCGTGCGTTAGGCCCCACTGGTGGTGGCTGGGATCGCTCTCGGTTCGCCCGGTGATCCTCCTGCCCCTGCCGAAGATAACATTTCACGTGGTGTCTCCCACTGGCACCAGTTGGCTTTGTTGTTTTCCAAATCGTTTTGTCTCCCACCTCCCTTGGATATACTCTACGGTGGCGGGCATAAGGACCACCCCTGTTGGGGTCGTTTATTTTCCAAGTCGTTTATTGTAGTCGCTTTGACCTGCGGTGAGTCCGTGGCCTCCCCACAAGAATCCTCCGAGACGCAACACTGTAGAACGCCCCGATCCGATGAGTTCTAATGGTCTCCAACGTTCGTAAGTCCTCGGGACCTTCCGTTGGGGTGGGACCCTCAGCCCTAGCGGTGACCCGGTTCTCCTCGCCTGCCAGAATCCGGTTGATGGTGATGCCGTGCCCGGTCTTCGTGCGCGCTGGTATTAAATTTGTTGTTTTCACTGCCTGTTGCAGCTGGGCACTGCGGGCCCGGAATCGCTCTGTGAAGTCCACTTCTAGGTTGCCGCACTGTATCCTCGTGCCTGTCCTTGCCAGAAAATCCATTCCTAACAACATCCCGCCTGTCACTCGCTCTAGTCTCAGGAATTTCAACTCGAACTGCTCGACCGCGAATCGTATGGGTATGGCAAAACTTGCCACCGCCCTTATCCATGCCCCATTCGCCAGGGCTATGTCCTCGTCCGCCCTGCTCCATATCCCATGTTTTCTTAGATCCTGGTATTTTCTTTTGCTGATCACACTTTTGCACACACACACCGCGATTTCCTGCCTCCGCCGGTTGGACCTGTCTGTCCGATGCCTCGATTTCCTCTACCTTTTTCGCCAGTGCTAGGAACTCCGTTAGAGATTTGAAACCTGATCTCCGTACATAGACTTTTATTTTACGTCTACAGTCCTTATATATCCTATATAGCATTTCCTCCTCCGAGTACTTGGTAAATCTCATTAGTTTTCTCAACTCCATTGCGAGCTCTCGTGTAGGCTCCGCAGTTGTCTGATCTGCATGTCTAACTGTTCCCCATATTTCGGCGGCAAGAAGTAGTCCAGAAGTGCCTTCTTAGCTTCTTCCACGTCCCAATCCGCTTGGTGTCTTATTCCAGTCCCCCGCGGTTCCTTCTTGTACTTTTTTGATACTTCCATCTATCTTTCCCTGACGTCCTTAGTGTGCTCCGTGCTCTTTGTGTATATCGCCAACCTCTGTCTTAACTCTGTTGACCCTCTGCTTGGGTATTCTTCCAGTTCCGCCTTTGTAGCTAGGTATACCCAGCTCAACATTACTCTTTTGGTGTCCTTCTTCCTGCCCGTTGGGTCCGCCGCGTGTAGAGATCCGGCACAACTATGTACTTCATGAATATGCTACTTACTACTACGCCCTATTCGTCTTTACTAATTCCTTATATGCGCCCACCGGGGCGTCTTAGGTTTCTGACCGACTGAGAGAGTTTGAAGACATATGTAACACTTCAGGTTTTTTTTCTTGTACACGCGTCAGATCCGTCGAGGTCCGTGTAGAAAGTGTAGTGAAAAAGGGAAAGAGTGAGGCCAAGAACCTGCCGATTCACCGTGCACAACACAGCTTGTTATTCCTGTTTATAACCGGTTGTTGTAGTGGGGTGGTGTTGCCGGAAATGCCTCT
>NW_024572176.1:0-677 GCF_018153835.1 Drosophila eugracilis | reverse complement strand
AAAATACTGTGAATTTTTGATTATTTTAGCCATTAAATCAGCACCTGCAGCAAAGAGCAGTACACTAATGTAAAAAGTGGGTCATAGGGCTTCTTAAAGCGCCGATTGTGTTTCATAAAAAACAGTCATTGTTTTAGCTGAGCGGCTTGTTTTGACAAAGTTTCGATCTAAGAAACGGCAAAAAGCCGAACTCTCTGCTGTCACCCGACGTATACGTTATTTTGGGCATAGTAGTTTTCTGGCATAGCACAGCCAAAAATATTTAAACTAGGAATGTAATACCTCGTAGGGCTCGTAAGTTGATTGCCATGATTCCCAATTGGTTTGCATTCAAATCGACCATTTTATTATTTTTTGAAAATTTTGATAAATGAATTGAATTTTCCTCAAAAATGCGAAAAGTGATTTGGGCCAAAATCGACTTCAAAATCGAAAAACCAGTGATAGGGTGGTTAGTGTTGTCGTTAGCAGCACAAAACAGTCGTTCTTATCTTGGCTGTGCGTCTTGTTTGTATTGAGCTAAAAACCCACCGATAAAAGTTACGCAGAATTTCTATTGCATCTGGTTTCCCGATATTTTACTCCTTAAATTGAAGCTCGCATCAAAAAATCAGAGCAATAAGTAAAAGCAATATAGGGGTTTTTAAGATTCGGTAGTTAGCTGCACAAAACAGTCT
>NW_024572175.1:0-984 GCF_018153835.1 Drosophila eugracilis | reverse complement strand
TTGCATTCAAATCTGGAAACTTCATTTTTGACCTTACATTTTTGAAAATTTTGATGATGGTACCTATATCAAAAATGCGAAATTTGGGCCAAAATTGACTTTCCCAAAATCGAAAAACCAGTGATAGGGGTGGTTAGTGTTGGTCGTTAGCAACACAAAAACAGTCGTTCTCTTTGCTGTGCGTCTTGTTTTTGGCCGAGCTAGAGCCAAAAACCCGCGATAAAAGTTGCAAATTTCTGTTAAAAATGGGTTTCCCGATATTTTACTCCTTAAATTAGAGCTCGCATCAAAAAATCAAAGCAATAATGATAAAAGCAAGTATAGGGGTTTTAAGACTCGTTAGTTAGCTGCACAACACAGTCTTTGTTTTAGCTGTGCGGCTTGTTTTGACAAAGTTAGAGCACTAATGTAAAAAGTGGGTATAGGGGCTTTAAGTGTTGGTTGTAAGCTGTATAAAACAGTCTTTGTTTTAGCTGAGCGGCTTGTTTTGACAAAGTTAGAGCTAAGAAACGGCAAAAAAGCCGGCCTCTCTGCTGTCACCCGACGTATACGTTATTTTGGGCGCAAAAAAATCAGTTTTCTGGCCATAGCACATCCAAAATGGCCCAAACTAGAATGTAATACCTCGTAGGGCTCCGTAAGTTGATTGCCATGATTCCCAATTGGTTTGCATTTCAAATCTGGGAAACTTCATTTTTGGCCCATTTTTGAAAATTTTGATGATGGTACCCCTTATCAAAAATGCGAAATTTGGGGCCGAAATTGACTCTTCCCAAAATCGAAAACCAGTGATAGGGTGGTTAGTGTTGGTCGTTAGCAACACAAAACAGTCGTTCTTTTGATTGTGCGTCTTGTTTTGGCCGAGCTAGAGCTAAAAACCCCGCGGTAGGATAAAAGTTGCAAATTTCGTTAAAAATGGGGTTTCCCGATATTTTTTACCCTTAAATTATTTCCTGCATCAAAAATCAAAGCAATAATGATAAA
>NW_024572174.1:0-218 GCF_018153835.1 Drosophila eugracilis | reverse complement strand
CAAAAATGGCCCAAACTAGGAATGCCAGCCTCATGGAGCTCTAGAGATTGTTGCCCATGATTTAGTGGTTTTGCATTCAAATCTGAAGCTTCATTTTATTATTTTGAAAATTTTGATAGTACCCCTTATCAAAAAATACGGGGTGGGCCCAAAGTGACTTTCCCAAATCTGGCTCAGTGATAGAGGTGAGATTAGTGTTGGTCGTTAGCAACACAAAA
>NW_024572173.1:0-2430 GCF_018153835.1 Drosophila eugracilis | reverse complement strand
TTTTCCGACGCGAAAATGAATAACAAAATAAATAGGTGTCCCTGTTCGGGCATAATGAAAAATCGGGAAAGTTTTCCGGAAAAATTACTAACAAATTTAAAGTAAAAAGACTTGCGACCAGCGGCTGGGGGATTTCAGAAGGCGAAAAGAAACGAGCAAGAGAATTGGTTCCAAAGTTTTTGCTGCCAGCTGCTTCAAAGGTTCGATCAGTTGGCAATGTTCTCCCGAGAGCAACATACCATTTCAAATCAGCCACGAACAGAAAAAGCTTATCAGTTAGATCCCGCTCAGCTATGCTCAAGCTTGGCGTGCAACTGATAAGCTTTGTACATTGGTTTAAGGTGATTTGTTTACATTTTGGCTGCATATATTCAATTAATTCTTTTATTTTTCATCTATCCTTAAAACTAACAATAAACTTAATCTACTGCTCAACAATATTAACAATATTAGTTAACGCTGAAGTGACAGAACTACACTCACGGTAGATCCCATAACCGACGGAACTGTACATTGTTGCGGGAACATAGGAATTACTTTAGGCATTCAGGAGCAATTTGACAGAGTTTCTCCATCTATCTAATATTGAATTTCACGAGCTAATTTACATGTAAAAAAGGTGTCAGAGCGTCTTTCCCTTTCTCTCACCAACACACCGTTCTCCAACTACGGGACAACGTGGCAGCTGAGTGCAACCAGGAAGTCTTAGCGATCACTGATTGCGTTCGACAATGTACGGAGCATTCTGCAAACTAGCAACCCAGGACACCTGCGCCCGTCTACTCGCACGGGGGTCACGGCGCGCATTTGCGTAACGCCAGCCACCTAAGACCCCATAACGCTGGTAGACGATGGTATAATGGTAAACAACCTGAAAGAATCCAACCCTCAAAAACGAAGTAAAGTCGGCTGGGTCAACGGAAATCTGGGGAGTAAGCTTTGATCAGCAGTTTCATCTTTGCTACAACTGCGAGCTTAAGGCCAGGGGTTTTGGGGGTCTATCACCCTCTCGACATAAAACCATTTTTCACATCATCAACCACCCTGTCGGTGGCACACCATCAGCGGCCACCTGAGAGCAGCAGCTCGGCCGCCCATATCCGCTAATCTTGACACTCACTACCGCTCAGTGAGCACCCTACCGGTGCCACCTCATCGGCCTGATCTGGAGCAGCTTTACCTGATCGAGCAGCCGACTATAAGATAACTTGCATATGAAAGCCAACTTTAAAAATGGGGTACATATGCTGTGTTTGCAGAAATAGCGTAGGCCAGCGTTTTCAGCCGGATGCCTGTGGCTTGTGTGTTGTTTACAAGATTCAGCTTTGGGAGTCCGCTGGTCGACGGTTCAGTGTGTCCGGTTTGAACGGCACCGCCGTTGAGTGCGACATTGCTCAGGGGTTTGGGTGTGGAGGTGGATGTCATCATGCTTAACAACAGCGGTAACTCGCGTCCACTCCCCTCAAATGGCCCCGAAGAGCGTGATAATTGGCTTTGGTCTGACACGCCTTTACCAATGTTTTTTGAGTACAGGAGCAATATCCTTCGAGGGTGGTTCTCAATGATTTTAACAAAAACATCGGATTAGCATCAAAAATCAATGAATCCGAAAAAAAATCCGCGCGGGTTGCGACCTCATAACTTTGCGCCGTTTGCACTATCACACAGCTTTTAATTCACCATCTCAAAACTTTACCTCTCTCCGGCGAAAGCGGAAAGTAGAAAAGTCCAATTATAGCAAGCCGGAACGCGCAATCCCTGTATGGAACCACAAAGAAGACAGGGGCAAACTCTAGCATCATGTTAGTGTTTGCCAAATATATTCATAATTTTCAAAATGTAATAATAATAAAAAAGTATATGAAAATATATTAATGATATGGATATTAACATATATTGGTTGTATTATTATTTAATTTTATTAATATTTAAGGTTAAAAAAATCAAGGATAATATAAACTTTTCAGTGTGTATTACAATTATTTATTTATTACACATTTCCCCCTAAGTATTAGATAAGGAGATGGATCTTTATAATTGATTTTTACATTATTAAATTGTTTCACATTTATTTCCCCTAAACCTGTTAGAGTCAAGGATAACATTAATGGTTTTTAATAATTATTTGTTACGCAGCTATGGCAGCGGAGTACGATCGTTCACTTCAAATGTCCGATCCGGCTGCGGCCCCCAGAAGTCTTCCGTCTGGTCCATAGCGCTGTTGACCACTTCTACCTGTGGCCGGGCTCAGGTGATTGTCCCGGAGTGCAGGGTCGGCAGTTCCCTGATTCCGTGTGTTGGCCTTGGATGTGGCCCACCGCTTTCGGCATTTTTCCCAAGAACTGGGTAGGTTAACTTAGATGTCTCTGATACCGAATGATCCAACTTTTTAACTGCATTTATCTGTTTTTAGTCAAGGAAAAATTATAA